>NC_063205.1:19190450-19247950 GCF_017589495.1 Alosa alosa
ATTAAGCCTCGAGTGCACCTATCCAAGACTCTTGGATGACAGAATCTTTTATGGTGGACACCATCCCTGGTTGAACCAAAAGAGACCTGAAAGTCCTGCAAGGGACTGATCCCTGTATTTCCAGATACCTGTGGTTTTGGTGACAGGGACGAGCACATACCCGTTAAGACAAGTGGAGTGAACCAAGGGAAGTCCGCAGTTTATAAAGCAGCGGTCCCAGATACAGGAAGTGGATGGGACCTTGTACCGAGCGATCCAGGCTCCTCCTTCCAGGGATCCAGTGCTGCAGCTTTTACTGCCAAAGGTGTTGCGAGTAGAAATGCTCACTAGCCTACACAACAACCACGGCCATCTGGGGGTGGACAGGACCACAGATTTGATATGCCAGAGGTGTGAGCTCTGTGTGGTTGCTAAAGCAAGACAACCCAAGCCAAAACATTATTGGGAAATCTGTTAGCCACTAAGCCTTTGTAGATAATCTCCATTGACTTTACTCTCTTGGATTGGGCTAACACAGGACAATATAATGTTCTGGTAGTCACAAATGTTTTCTCAAAGTTGACCCAGGCCTTTCCCACCCCTGATCAGACAGCTTCCACCGTAGTTAAGATTCTAACTGAGAGATGTTTCTATGTGTATGGCGTGCCAAGGAGAATCCATTCTGATCAGGGGTGCAGCTTTGAAGGGGAGCTGTTGAAGCACCTGTGTAACATCTACAGCATAACAAAGAGTAGAAACACCACTTATCATCCAGAGGGTCAAACGGTCAATGTAAACATTTCAACAGGACACTTCATGACTTGCTCAGGACCTTACCCCCTGAAAAGAAGCGTAAATGGCCCCAGTTGCTCCCTCAGCTCCTGTTCGCCGATAATACCACCGTGTACCAGTCCACACAGCACTCCCCATACGAGCTGATGTTCGGTCAGAAGCCACAGTTACCTCTTAACATCAAGAGTACCTGACTTCTGTCTATGCTAGTGCTAGGAGACACTTAGAAGAGGCTGCGGCATATCGTAGGCATGGTGGTCCTGACACCGTACCCATATTACCACCTGGCACTGTAGTCTTTTTCTAGTGGGCGGTGGTAGTGTAGTGGTTAAGGAGCTGGGCTAGCATGTAGTAGTTTGAAAGTTGTCGGTTCAATTCCCGGATTATGCCCTTGAGCAAGGCACTTAACCCCAAGTTGCTCCGGGGACAATGTGATAGCTGATATACAGTATGTAAGTGACTTTGGTCAAGAAGTGTCTGCAAAATGTAATGTACATGTACACTCTTTTGCAAGAACCATTTTCACGGTCGCCACAAAATCCAGGATACATGGGTGTCCACCAAGTTTGAAATTGTGGAGTGTCTGGATGGAATTGGCACACACTATAAGATCAGACCATATGGGGAGGAGGGCCCCCTTAAGACCATGCATCGCTCCGAGCTTAAACCTGTTTCCACCAGTCAAGATTCATCCAGCCCACCGAGCTTAAACCTTGAAACTTCGTGGTTTGTCTGTTTGTTTGTACCTTATATTCTTTTGTTTGTTAATTTTGCCTACTGCTACTTAACTACCCATGCCTATGACACCTAGTGGTGTACTGTGTTGCCTGTACTATTATAGATTATTTCCAAGACAAATTTCTCTTAAGGTAGACAATAGAATGACATGGCAGGTCAAGGAAAGCATCAAGAAAAACAAAGATTAAGAAATCGTTTTTGACATAGGCAACAAGGGAGGAGGTGTTTTTACACTTTTCAGACACTCAAAGTTTAAAAACTATGGATATTGTTTTAGAACCAACAACCTTTCTACATTATCTGCGGGTTTTGTTTGCAAAAAGTGGAATTAATTGTCAAAAAATTAGAAGAAAATGAATGAAAAAAATTAGAAGAAAATTAGTGAAAATCACTTTTCGGACTAGATATAATCGCTTATTTTAAAACATACAGATAAAAACACTAAAGATGGATTGTGAAAATTTGAAGACTACAAATCTTGTTCCTTAGACTCTATATTAGCAAAATATGCTAAATCAGTTTTTACATGAAAATCTAGCGGGAGCCTATTTTCCAAACACAGCGTACTGTACTATTTACAGAAAAAGACAAACAACATCTACCATAGCACCACCATGGTATGCAATGATAACAAGATAATGCATTGCAGCTATATGACTTTAAGCAGCTATAATCCTAGGGTGTTTGTTTTGTGTTGGGTGGTGATTGCAAAACAACGCAAGTTGTGCTGTTTTCAACGCAGGTTTTGTTATTTTCAACACATATTGTGTAACAAATTAAAAAAAGGAAACAACACAAACTGTATTGCCCCTATCTGGACACAGAGATGTGTTAAAAAGAACACAAATTGTGTTGTTTTCAACACATTTGTTTTAAGAGTGTGCATAGTGATTGCAGGAGCACTGCCTCCTTGCACATCCACTGGAGGGTAACTCACCATTCCAGTTCCGCAGTCACACTCCTCCCCCACCTCCACGTACCCGTTGCCACACTCTGTGGCCTCAAAAAGCTGTGAACAGAGACAAGGTCAGGGCATGCTGCGTGTGGCTTTTATGGCTTCCGCAAAAAAAGGTCAACGTAGTACATCAGCACATTCGCTGTGTAACTCTGTGAATGTGTATGAATGTGAAAGGTTGTGTGAGCCTGGCTGTCTGTGAATACAAACAAAACTGCAGTGTGTGTGTGTGTGTGTGTGTGTGAACATATGCATTAGTATGTGCTCAAATTTGTGCACACTCCTGTTTGGGTGTGTGTTAAATTATGTGTGTGTGTGTGTGTGTGTGTGTGTGTGTGTGTGTGTGTGTGTGTGTGGGGTGTGAAGTTTCACCTTATTTGGTCTGTTAAACAGACATGAAGCCCCACCCTTCAACAGGAAGGTCTTATAATCAGATATGCTGCATTTGGAGAATCTGCGAGGGTGCTGCACCCTGAGTACATGTGTCAGAGAGAGAGAGAGAGAGAGAGAGAGAGAGAGAGAGAGAGAGAGAGAGAGAGAGAGAGAGACAGAGAGTTTGAATGCAGTTTTCCAGATACTAATGGAAAAGTACTGTCTGACAGAACAAAGCTAATATACATCCTGATTCCTGATACAGGATTTTAACATTAATCCTGAATCCTGCAAATCAGGACAGCAATAAGCATGTGTATTTAAAATAGTGTGTGTGTGTGTGTGTGTGTGTGTGTGTGTGTGTGTGTGTGTGTGTGTGTGTGCGTGCGTGCGTGCGTGCGTCTGCGTCGTCTTGTCGTGTCTTGGCGTCTTGGCGTGTGTGTGTCGCGTCGCGTGCGTGTGTGTGTCCGTACCCTGTATCCTCCATGATGCACCCAGTCCATGAATCCATACAGCCACACTGCTCTGTGAGAGACAGGTACACGTTAACACAGATGGCAAAAGCAGCTTCAGTTATATGGCAGCACTGCATGCACAGTGTGTGTGTGTGTGTGTGTGTGTTTGTGTGTGTGTAAGTGTGTGTGTGTGTGTGTGTGTGTGTGTGTGTGTGTGTGTGTGTGCATTGGGGCCATCTGTCACAGGCTGACGTAGGTGGGCTACGTACTCCTCCTGGTCGGGGGGTCCCACTGGATGCCCAGGTTCTGTGCCAGGCTCTGGGAGAGAGAGGCTGCCATGGTCCACGTGGTGCCGTACTGGAAATGGGAGGGCAGAAGCGAAGGGTAGGTCAATGACAAAGACAAATACAAACAGAGTTAAAGACATTTCATGTACTAACAACCACAATAATAATAATAATAATAATAATAACAATAACAACAACAATACATAACATTAATAACAACAACATAATAATAATAATAATAATAATAATAATAATAATAGTCATCAGGGCAGAACTTGGACGATTTCCTCTTTTAACTGATATAGAAAAGAGCATCCAAATTGTATAATCATTTATTTTTTTTCCAATACTAATACATGTCATTATAGTGCCCTTCTACAAAGAATAAATCCTTTTCTTTTTTAAAAAGGTAATACTTTCAATAGTGATCCTTTCAATACCCAACAGCAAAATATGATATAAATTTAATGAACATGACACAAACAAAACTAAAACTAATGGAGAAAACTACACAAGATGAGTACTATGAATATTGGCTAAACAAAATTGAACAATCCAACAAATTAAAATGTTTCCAAAAAATCTAAACAAATTATGAATTTGCTTCATAAAAGAAATGACAGAGTACAAACAAAGAAAATGACTAACATCCTACAGATTAAGTGAACACTCCCTGGCCTTAGAAATCGGAAGACACAGGCAAACCTGGCTTCCTAGGGAGTGAAGGCTGTGTTTGCAGTGCAGTATGGGAGTTGTAGAAGACGAAAAACACTTCCTCACTGAATGCAGTAAATTCAGCACTGTCAGGAACCAACATTTCCATCAATTCAGCCAAATTATACCTCAATTTGAATTATTAGAAAATGAAGACAAGCTCCCATACTTGGGAGAGCACACAAGTTGTATAAAACTAGTTGCACAGTACCTGTTAAAATGTCATAAATTGTGGAAGTGAGTAACCCACATTGTGACATACTTCACTTTCGATTAATAATCAATACCCATGATCACCCACATTGATAACTATACCACATAGTAATACTGTACCATTATACATGTTATTATTCTCTCTTTATTAATTTTCAATTTCAATTTTTCAATTTAATTTTATTTATAGAGCGACAAAACATTACACATGTCTCATGGCGCTTTACAGAGTGTTAGACAATCAGAGAAAAGAAAAGAAGGCCCATGGGTAACAGGGGCGAGGAAAAACTATCCTTTTTTATTTGTATTCTTTGTTTTTTAAACAGATATTGTATCTGTGTTGTTTTTGTTTACCGTATGTTTGCTTTGGCAACACTGCTTCAATGAGTAATGCCAATAAAGCTCCAGTGAAATTGAAAAATTTAAATTGAGAGAGAGAGATTGAGAAAGACAGAGAGAGAAAGGGAGAAACAGCTCAAAATGGAGAATGTGATGACATGTAAGAAGACTTTTAGAGATTGAGGTTTAGAGGTTGAGAGATGTTTGTGAGCAATGTTCAGAGAGATTCAGATGCAGAGGAAGGGACAAGACCAGAGCCACTCTCACCTCGTTGACCCCGACTCCCCGGTCCGTCGAGCACACCCCACCAATGTAAGCCACACTGCTCCGGTCGTAGTGGAAAGTCATATTCCTGCGAGGAGAACGAAAGAAAGAAAGAAAGAAAGAAAGAGAGAGGAGAGAGAGAGAGAGAGTGCTGCGTTGCTAATGCCCAGTGTTAAATTATTCAGTTGAAAAGGTCCGCATCTGCAGAGCCACTATTTATGCCTTTGGTGGAGGTTGAATAAAATCTAGGTGGACAAAAAATACTTTTCAGAAAGGCTTGTGCAAAATGTAATATCAATTTAAGAGGAGTTTGAGAGGACAAGAATCACATGCATAGAATGTAATTTCCTTTGCTTCAGTTCAGTGAATGTTACATCATTTGCTGTTACACAACCATTGTTGCTCCTTAATATCCAATTGGTTAGATCTCTGCTAAAAGTCTCTTGCACATTGTCTCCAGGTATGATTCCAACAGAAATGCAAGGAGTTCCCATACCCTCATAATCACATATTTACATTCACCTTAAAGGGATATTCCACCATTTGGGGAAAGACACTAATTTTCCACCTCCCCTTGAGTTAAACTTGAGTTTTACCTTTCCCCAGTTCATCCAGCCCTTCTCTGAGTCTGACAGTAACACTTTTAGCTCCAGCTCATTGAATCAGATTAGACTGTTAGCTTATTGGAGAGATGCTAACGGTCTAATCTGATTCAATGAGCTGGAGCTAAAAGTGCTACTGTCAGACTCAGAGAAGGGCTGGATTAAATGGGGAAAGGTAAAACTCAATTGTTTAACTCGAGGGGAGGTGGAAAATGAGTGTATTTCTCCAAATGGTGGAGTATCGCTTTAAGACATATGTCTACACCTGCAAACAATGGTTGACTCATACTACCAAGCACACACATTTTAAGGACCACAATGGAAATAAGCCCTGTGGCTTTATTGTGTTTATCCTTTTGATCAATCAATACATCTATCAATCAATGATTCTATCATAATCAACTTGTGGAAAGAAGTGTAATGCCTTACCCTCTCATTAGGGAATAATTTCACATTATGGCAAAAAGAAGAGTTATTCAACTGAGTTGGCGAAGTTGACCTTGAAACAGTTTGTTATGTTTGTAACTTTGAATAGAGTTGGGACAAATGCCTTTTTCAAGATTTCAGTCTTTTTCAAGATTTGCTTTGGTTAAGCCTTTGAATATCCTGCTAGAGGAAAAACTAAATCTGACATAGAATATGAATACTCTCTGAAAATGCAGATTGGCTAATTAAAACAGAATAGAAACAGTTGAGAGGGAGTCCTGGTGGGTGGTGTACTCTTACGTGAAGAGGTGCACAGAATCGGCATTGAGGTTGATGCTGCTCTGCCGGTACTTGGAGAAGTCCTTGAGCATATCCAGTGGACGAACACTCGGGGGGATGCGGTCTCGGTCGGTCCAAACCTCCATACCGACCAGCACCACGCGCGTATTCAGCTGTTCCTTGAAGACCTACGGTTCCAGGACAAATGTTCAGAGCTTGAGAGATGTTAAGATATTGCAGTACACACACACACACACACACACACACACACACACACACACACACACACACACACACACACACACACACACTCTCTCTTTTTCTCTCTCTCTCTCCCTCTTTCTCTCTCTCTATCTGTCTCTCTCTTTCTTTCTCTCTCTCAAACACACACTCAAACAGACTCTAAAAATACACTCCTGCAGTATCTTACCGCATCAACAAAGTTGACCACTGACTTTGCGAAATTCCTGGTATGCTTTTTGGTTTTGTGTCTCTTGAACTGTAAGAAGATATTGAGCTGATCAGACACTAAAAAGACCTGCTGACTCTCTGAACAAGAGACAAAAACAAGGTGACAGAGAATAATGGTCATCTGATGCAGTATTTTTTATGACTATAAATCAAACTTTTTAACAGTGCATGGTCAGACAAAGCACTTCACTGTGTGACACTAATGTCAAAGAAGACAAAAAATAGTACCACCTAGTGGTGTCTTTGAGGTACTACAGGAAGTGAAAGTGATAGCTGTAATGGACACTATTGATTT
The DNA here is from genome assembly GCF_017589495.1 of Alosa alosa. NCBI lineage: Eukaryota > Metazoa > Chordata > Actinopteri > Clupeiformes > Clupeidae > Alosa > Alosa alosa. The sequence goes on from NC_063205.1 coordinate 19,197,632, forward strand.
GCAAGGACAGCCCAATCAGTGCTGAAAAGCTTATTGATTAGTCTCGGGCGTAATTGAAATCGGAAAAGGTGCATTCACCGTGTTGTGGTCGCTGACAATCATGATCTCCAGATACTTCATCTCCTCGAACACATTACGTGGCATCTGTTTTTAAGGCAGAGAGCATAAACAAAGACAAATGATCAGCAAATTATCCCAGCAGTGAATCTTTCTTCCTGCTATGCAACAACAGGGTCTACAAACTTCAAATCACATCAAAACATCAAAAATGTTTAAAAAAGGGAATCTGACAAAACTGGCTGACTGTTGAACTTCCATCTTTATGAATGTATACATTTGATGTTGATCTGTATTAGGGGCAACCAAAAAAAAGTAGACTCTCATAGATCATATACAGGTTTAGAGGGGGTTGACAGCTCATCATGGGGATCATAGGTCACAAGTGAAAGGTCAGATACTCACGGCTCGTTTCCTCCGGCGTCTTAGCCAGGGCATGTCTGATAAGACCTCCTTCTCTGGCCCATCCTCCTCAGCCTCGTCCTCCCTCTGTTTCCCCAGACCTACACACAGGGGTGGCGTGAGGGTTTTACTCAACAATCTCAAGAAGCACACATGTTTACACAGGCCGAAAAGGGGTCGGGGGTTGGCATGCCATCATTCAAATGCCAACAGAAAACTTGTTGAAAATAAATAAAATAGACAATAATATGTATCAAAGACTTACTGAGACTACTGGGACCAAACATATTGCAGCTGATGTAATCTATTATCTGCAGTGTTCACACTCCCATAAAAAAAGTTCCAGGTCACACTGTTTTTCTTTTAAAGGAATAATTAGTGTTTACCCAGGTCAACTGCGTCACCCAGAGAGAGCAGCGAGGTGGCTCTGCGTAAAGTATGTGGTCTGGCCTCCATGTCCTGAGGGGGGTCACAGGTAGAAACAGGACACGGGTGAACACTGAGAAATGCATTAATTTACTTTATAACAGAATTCATGAAGGCATGCAGAGAATTTGTTGTTTTTTTCGCTTGGAAAGAGTACGGATGGCGGTGAGTCAAGTCCATTACCGAGAAGTGCGTCTGCTTCAGCGGCTCGATGAGGTACACAAAGTCCCCATCATCAAACATACCACTGTTTCAAAGAGAGGAGGAGAGAGAGAGAAAGGTTGAAGCAGTGAGTGGGAAGGAGAGAGTTAGAGAGAGAGAGAGATTGAAAGAAATAGTGAGAGAAAAAAAGAACACATAAATAGAACATTAGGAGGCATGATAAGCAGGAGAAAAAGTGACTGCATTAATCATTCACCAACTGCATTCATCCAGACTCTTCATATCTTAACAGTATATGGGGAGAGATACACCAGTTTAAAAATGCACAACTTGCACTTGCTCGCTATTTTTCTTTCTCTGTCAGGCTTAAGAGGCAACACTGAGTGAGGTCTCTTACTGCAGTCCGTTACAGGTGGACACGGCCACACGCGACGACTCCTTTCCTCGCACTTGGCCATGGTAGTAGCAGTGCTCCCCTCCCTGCAGGCACACACACACACGCGCACACACACGCACGCACACGCGCACACACACACACACACACACACACACACACACACACACACACACACACACACACACACACACACACACACAAAAACAGATTTTGTCCATCTGATGCTGTATCATGTAGAAGTGAATAGGTATAAATATGATTCTATTTAAGTAAAATATAGTTTATGGTTCACATGATTAATATACTGTAAAACAGGTATATATCTTTGTTTTCTAGTTTCTTTGTGGCATTAAATGGGTATATTTACCTGTTGTATGCTGTTCAGATATTCTATTAAAAAACTGCATGTAATACACGTCGACACACAACCTGGATAATAAATGGTCTTTTCACAGGGGAGATAGCTGCATTTAAAACTTTTACTGGACTTAAAGTATCTGTATTTCACCCAGCGTACCTTAGAAAGCACCGGTTTCCCATCCTCAAAGTGGATCTCTACATAATCTGAGGACAGCAAATCACTACAAAACAAAGACATCAGCATTAATGCAAGCTATTTGTCATTTTTGCCCCAAAGAATGCAGCAGATCTACAGTCTAAAATGATCTATTAGTTCTCAAACCCAAGCCACCAACTCCCATCTCTCCTCATTATGATATGATAATAAACCATTGTTCAAAATAAACCACAAGTACACACACACACACAATTACACACACGCATTACTACTTACTTATTTAAAGAAAGGTCCAGAATAAAGGTGGACCCAAAGGCCTCAAGCTGAAAGCTTGCCTGAGCCAGGTGGATATCCTGATGGAGATAAAAACATAAACATGGCTGACAATCACGCCTGACTCAACATGCAAATACAGGCACCAATAATAAATCTTGTATTCCAGTTTTTTTTTTGTTTTGTTTTGAATCACACACTCAGCAGGAACACTCAACACGAGAGAAAGCCAGGGACTGAAATCCTCCATGCTTCCTACACAGTAAAAACCCAACAACCCCACAATAAGCACTGCATTGCGTTACAGTACACGGACTCATTTTGAAGGCACTCTGAATCAAAGTGAGCACATATCTACTCAGCTCCCGTGCTCCTAGAGAACTTAGACCCTTAAGCTTTGAGGTTGGCCCCCAAGCTCTGCCCTTAGAATAGATAAACAGGCTATGTGCATTTTGGTAAAGGTGAAATGAAGGATTCGGCTCTCTTCACACACCGCTTTCATCTGTGGTTGGGGTGCACTAAAACAGACATGGATTCAGCGTTGCTCTGGACATAACACTTCCCACAGGGTTCCAAGCAGAGATCAAAGCCACCATCTCAGCTGTGAGCGTCAGAGGCGCTTTCCACAAATGTGAACATCTGAAAAAAAAAGGGGGTAGGGTGCTAGCACACACCCACACACTTCCTTTCTGACGGCTATGGAGTGTGAGACTCTATAGCACCATTGGTCTGCCATTGGTCTGCTATGATTAGTCTCCACTCCACTAAAATCCATTGCAAATCAGATGCAAACCTGGAGACCAGACCTAATGACGGTGGAGGACCAAGTCTGGGACGTTGAGATTGGTCTTTATTGCATTTTGATTTATGCCATCTTGCAAACAGCTGCGTAATCCTTCTGCTCGGTGCAGTCGGACTGCACTGATAGCAAGAAACTGGCTGTTCTCTAGCTCCCTCATGCATCACCTGACATTTTGGAAGAGGGGCATGCAAGAAAGCAGAGGGCTATGGGAGATCAAAACTGCATGTTTTGCAGAAAACGGCAAAGTGTGTGTGTGTTTCCATGCTTGCATGTCCAGTCAGGAAACTGCAACTTTTGCTAAAAAGGGTGTGTGTGTGTGTGTATGTTGGAGGGGCGCAGTGTTCACTTTAGCACAGAGGGTATGAGCAGCACAATGCACCACTTCCCACAGTGATGTGTGTGTGTATCTGTGTGTGTGTGTGTGTGTGGCGGTGGTGTTTGTGTGGGAAGGGTGGGGGAATGCAGTTTTTAGGCTTCTTCTCCCAGTAAAAACCTGCCTTACCAGCGTCAGCTCATGGAAACCTCACTGAATGTACAAACGCACACATCTGCTCTCAAAAGCAAACATAACCACGTCCCAACACACTGAACACTTTTCAGGCTCACCTGGTCCAGTGCGATCTGGTTCCGCGCACGGGTATCCAGGTCATGGTTGGTACTCTCCGACTCCTTGTTTAAGTAGTAGATAAGCCTCGCAGGATAGGTAATCGTGACCCCCTGAGCAGGCCCCTCGCGTGTAGAGTTGGCGCTGTCCAGTGCTGAAGCTGTCGACTCTCGCCCGGGTTTGTCTGACGCCGTGTTCCCGATGTCCACATATTCAGCGGCAGGGGAAACTGGGTTAGAAACACCAGCACCTCGTTACTGACAAGGTCTTCAGTTTTAAAAGGAATCCCGTCAATTATATATGAACTAGTGCAAGAAGCTGCAGCCCTCCCTCACTGCAGAGAGTGAATGGAAAATGCTCTCTTCCCTTTGATGCAAAGAACAAAAACCTACCGATGTATGTGAAATGAACTAAAAACCAAAACAAACGCAGATCAGAACCCTAAATGTAGTCAACCTTTTAAGCAACACAAACAATCTGGTTTGTTTGAGGTCTAGGCAAAGCAAATGCATGCTGATGGAGGAAAACAGACGACCATAGACTTAACAAATTGCATTAGGTAAGTGCTCGTAAACTTATTTACTCGGAGTAGGGAATCTGATAGGTTCTTATTTTTGGCCTATCCATACGAAATACATCAGCTCTTGCGTAATTATATCATGTAGCATGCGAATGGCCTATCAAACTCCATTTTCCGTATCTTTCCACTTAATTCAATTGAAGATTCCGATGTCTCCTCGCTCATCTAGCCAACAGACCCGGATGGTCACGGCCCCCAAGATTGAGAACCTTTAACTTTCCCCTTCATCTCCCTATGGTCCGTAGATACATCGGTTGGTTAATTGAACAAAAATGAATATATTTCAACGCCATCGGTAGGCCCTGTATGAGGTCTTGGCTGACAGGCACTCCAGCGTATGCATCTCTGACTAGGCTTTATCAAGCGAGGACAAACAGGGTCTCCTGCCGCGCTTGGTAAGTTCAAAAGGAAAACAGCGCTATGCACATATCGCTTGCCACAATCATAATCAGTAGGCTACCATCTGTCAGTTGATTGAGCGCTGACAGCACAGGTTCAGCAAAACAACAGAGAAGAGCTAACAGGTTTACATACCCGTTGACGTTGAGGCAAATGGACATTGCAAGGCGATGAGGATGCTGACGACCAGACTCAGAAGGAATACCAAATACATGATTCATATTTGAAGGCTGTAAAATGACATTAGCGTATCAATGTACGGAGCACATCACGGTCCATTTTTAACCACTAAGATGACCCGTTTTGTTGGATTCCTGGCGTATCCCACAGGAAGAAGTAAATCCTGCGTAGGCTATTGCATTTGCGATGGAGGGGTGGAGAACGCGGTTAGACAGCGGAGGATGGAGGTACGGGTGGAAGGCGGTGGCCAGGCGGCTCATATCATCATCGGTCCAGCCTCTGCGACTGCGCAAGTGCACAGATTCCTACATTAGCATCTCTCTCTCTCTCTCTCTCTCATGTTGTCTCAGACGCCTGTACCTGCGTAACGGTCTCCTTCACACCTCAGAGCCTTTGGACATGCCATAAATCTTACCAGAGATAAGGCTTATGCATCATTCTGCGATCTGACAATCCTAAGAACCACTAACAATCACTTGACGAGCTTCAAGACATTGAGAATTGGGTGTGGAGTGAAGGTTTTGAAAATCTATAACGGGACCACCATGGCATAGAATTGCATATTTGGGATAGTCATGGGGATTACCCCCTCTTATCTTATCAACGAGATTTATTAGAGTGGCTATCTCAGGTTAACGGCCAGACGCAACTTGTACTGTATAGGCCTACTTTACAATAATTAGAGCGTTGGCTGCAATGCCTTAAGGAAAACTAAGTATAGGCCTGCTTCTCACATCTAGATCATGCTGTATCTCAAAAGGCCTACAATAAAGTGACCAGTAGCCGCTATTGCGATTCTTTCTTAGACTACATGTGACATGACAAACTTCCTAATTTCTCTAGGCTAATTATGCAGTGATTTGTATCAAAGCCAAGAATGTTATATTGCTTACTTAGCTTATGAATTCTTGATGTTAATCACTTCCACAATAATTAACAGAGAAACATCAACTTTTTATCTCAATGTATGACAAGATCAAACTGAGGCTATCTGCCAAAAGAGACATGCACAATTTTCTGTAATCATCAAAAACTTTAATGTACAATCAATTTAAATAGCCAAGCTCTTGTCGTATTTAAAAATATCCATTATAAACTTAAAAAAATATCCAGCTTGTTAAAAAACGTGAAAAGAAAGCACACATACACAAGACAGTACATTGTCTAATTTTTAAGTTGTTTAAACCCAACTGTGCAAAACTTCACTGAATTCAGCAGATATCATATCATTTTCTCTGAACTATTTCCTATACTGGCTGTTCGAAAAATGGAAGCCTTGCAACTTGCAACACAATATGTATTTGTGTTCTATGTGGGACAAAGTCCCACCACTGCTTCACATGGAAGCATGTTTCCAGTAACACAAAACATACAACTGTTTCAGTGTTTCAGGGCTACAAAACCACTAGAGCAACTGCCATGTGAATTTACAATCAGAAGATCATGATCTCTTTAAAAGGGATGGGACTTTTTATTTTTTAATGGACTTTTCAGCACTGATTATGTTTTGGTGATGTTTTGGTGGCAGTGTAAAATACAGTTTTTCAACCACCTCCATCTTTTCCCATAGGACTTCAACTGGGCTGACATGGATGGAAGAATGACAATTCATTTCATTACAGTTATTTTCATGTATAGTGCTCCCATACAACCTAGTGGACAGCTATGAAACATTGCACATCAGATAAATCCTTCAGATTTTTTTCCAAAGAAAAAACAATCAATCAAACTACTGGGTAGGTATCATTAAGAGGTGAAATATGGTGCATCTGTTTCCTTCACCACATGTAATAACCTATGTAAGCAGTCCCACTTCAGGAAGAATGTGGAGGAAAGGAGGGTGAATGATGTGTCTGATGAATCTGTCCTTCCAAAGGAATGAATAACATCTTTTCTTAAATCAGCGCAGTAGCAAAATAAAAGCTAGTGTCCCCATATTTACTTTTTTTAAACTGACATTGTTTTCAGAGCACACAGACAAAACACCCTCACCAGAGAACCAGTTCACAATACCCGGCCAAGTCAAGAATTTTCAGCACCCATGATGATCAACATCAATTAATTTAACAAACAAAATTCAATTTCCTGAGAATGACTATGAACATAATATGTGAAGACAATGTAGCTTATCATGGTGAATGCAATTTATCAACATCTTCTCTGCAGTTGTTACAGTAATTAAACAATATGTTTCTGGAATTGCAACACCAACGTGATTGTGGAAAAATATCATGATGTGCGGACAACTGTAATACCACCAGGACATGCACATCTCAAGTTCATCTCTGTTGTAACTGACAATAAAATAATACAGCAAATTCTGGAAATAACAGGCTGATATCGGCAAAACAGGTCATGCTCTCAAAGTATGCTTGAGTTTTATGCTTAAGTTTTGTTGGAATATTTCAACCACAAAGCTTTCCCAAAGGACACCGGCATGTAGCAGACTATGGGCCCTAATTAATTTGGTGGGCAAAGTGCAGAGTATGTCATCAAGCACAGTTCTCATGCATGGAATACAGCTATCGTGTGGCACATGGGAGCATTGAGCTGACTCATCAATGTTTGGGCTTCAATGTCTTGCTCGTGATGGTAAACTAGTAAATCTTGTCTAGTTATTAAATTAGCTTTAGTTAGACTGAATATGTTGTGTGAAGGGAACCATATTCCCATAGCTCATATACATGGTTAAACTAAACATTTCATTAACTGAGAAAAATGATACCACAGCTGCACTTTGCCCATCTTTCAGTTAGGGCCCTCTGTGGTTAAAAGTGCTATGCGGAGTTCTGTAGGCTCCGAGTTGTCTCATAGCAACAAGGCACTCTTCCATCAACTCACATTGTATTTAATACAGCAGCACACAGTGATGCTGCAAGACAGCTGGGTCAACCTAGCTGGTTTGCATGCCAACTTTAGTGTGTATCTGGGGAAACGAATGGAATAGGAATTTTTGATATTCTGTCAAAATGGTTGTTTTTTTTCACATGCTGCCATGCCCTTTTTTAAACTAGTATTCTTTTTTTAAGCTGAACCAACAACACATAGCACCTTTAAAGAATTGGTTAGCACAGAAAACAAGATACAAAGAGATCAGTGCACAATGTGTGGATACAGCACAACATCTATAACAAATGAAGTACAGAAACAAGATGCAAATTTTAGTCGTGCCAAATCTTTAAAACATATTCAAGTTTAAACCCATGTGCTTAAGGAAATTCCCTCCAAATATAAGAGTCACCGCAATCTACTCATCTCACTGATACTTGAGGTATAAACTGTTCTGAAAAAAAAAAAAAATCATCCTACATTCACGTTTTTACCTGTTAAAGTGAAAAAAAGTAGGGCCATAATTCAAGAAAGTGGTAGAGCATGATGACTAGAATGGTTTTGTCAGCGAAACAAAATGTTGAGATTAGAGAAAGGTTTTACAGACTCAATAGTTTCAATTAAGAACAATTCTACAGTATATTTAGGAAAGCAGGGGTGAACCAATTATTATAATTTTTAATTTGTAAAGTGATTCTCATGTTAAAACATGAGCTACAGCAACATTAATCCTATATTGATTTGTCTCAACTTTTCATGTTTGGCACCCTTGAATTTTAAATTGTTTGCAATTCCTGGTATTTCATCATGAAATGAATTAGGTCAAATTAATAAATAGACACAGAGAAATTTAAATGAATGTACTTATCAGACTGTCATACACTTTCAGTGGGAATGATGGATCCCTCAGGGGAAAAAAAAAAAATAAAATCAACACAAACAGGAAACTTGGACACAAAGTGATCTGTACCATTCCACTGATCTTGTCATTAGGGGTGCCAATTATTTTGGGGGAAAAAAACTATTACATCAGGGTTTAAGCTGAGAATGAAAACAACACTCCATTATTCTAATGTGTTTACCTCTTCATATTGTAGATATAAACAAATGGCTGAGACTCGACTATGATAGGTCAGGGTGAGACACATCTATTGGTGTACACATTACAACCCATTCAAAGATTTGTAAATCACCTACATGTTTCTTGGTCCTCAAGGTATTACACAGCTTCTAGTCTCATGAGAACAGATTTGACATTGTCATTTCAGGATGTGGGTACACACCTGAAGTCAATCTATTTTAATTTTGGTTCTGAACATTGTCTACAGACAACTTTAAAAAGGCTGAGGTCTGGTATACTGTTGACGTATGTCTCTGTGATGCTACACAACCTCTTAACTCAGCAACAGTTACTGCATTATAAAAGAGAACTGACTGCACCTATTTAGATGTGTACATCAGGGTTTCTGAATGTTGCTCTTGGAAGACCATCAACACTATGTACTTCACCACCAGCCCTGCCATACCACACAGAGGGGAGATTTTCTTGTAAGCTCTCAATGGCATTATGATCATCTGCTGAATTCAATCAGCTGTAGACACACACACATTTTGCTGGTGGTTCACCAGGGTTGAGACACACACACACACACACACACTCCTAAATTATGGGATAATGTGAATCTATTTAGGGCCTCAAACGTGATCGGGTTCTTGGTGTAGTTCTCGGAGAAGTCCTGGTGGCAGCTTTGCCCCTGGGAGACGTCCTGCCCTCCGGCGACTTACGGGGATGCACCGCCCGCTGCAGAGACCCCCCTCCCTTCCCTTTGGCCCTGGGCTTGGCTGATTTTTTCCTCCTCTTGTACGGAGGGGAGGCCGGATTCTTGGCTGGCGTCAAAGATCTCGCCTTATCCCCACACCTCCTCTTCCGCCTGCCCTGCCCTGGACCTCCAGCCTGGTCCGCCGCCGCCGCCGCAGCGGAGGACGTCTTTCCACGGCTGCTCGTCTGGGAGCCCGCCGGGACCATGGGGGCGCTGTCGGCGACCGACGGCGCTGGGGTCAGCGTGCCCAGCAGGAACCGGCTGCCGCTGCTCATGGAGGAGCGGCTGAAGAGGGCCCGGCGGCTGCTGGACAGAGAGGAGCCGGGCTCCGAGGGCCCCGCGCTGTCCAGGCAGGAACCAGCGCTGGACGCGCAGAGGTCGGCCACGCTGCTGCTGGCCCAGCCCCGCGGAGACCCCCAGGACTCGCTCCCCAACTCGAACGCGTAGCGCTCTTTGTTGTTGTCTGGACTAAGGCTGCGGAAGAGCTGCCGCACATGTGGATAATATTTGGGGTTGGGCGTGCTGGGCACGCCTTTCGGTGGGGACTTTAAAATCCGGTTGGTGAGTGGGTCGTAGTATTTCAGCGGAGTCCGTTTGTATTTGTACTTGTAGGCGCTGTCCAGGTCGCACGTCTTCTTCTTCCTTCCTCCGCCTGGCCTGCGCTTGCCCGGCTGCTTGCTGAGGCTCGGCGCAGTGTCCGCCGGTGATGAGAGCACGTAAACGACCGTTTTGGGCTGAAGCGGGCTCATCACCTTACTGTAGGAGGCCGGCAGGCTTAGAGCACAGAGCCTGGTCTTCATTTTGGGCGTTTCATTGGCAGAATCGGTCACTTGCCCCAACTCCTGCGGAGGCTCGGCATCGTCCAGCGACGCTCTTATCTCTTCGACTGTTTTGCGACGGACCATGGGCCAGCTCACGCCGGTCGTCTGAGTCCCGTGACTGACCTTGACCACCTGACAGCGAGACGCGAGGCGATAGAAGCGCTTTTGAGGCTGCGCTGTCTGCTCCTTTACTGGCAATGGCTGCTGCTGCTCCTCGATGACAACATCCTCCTCAGTATGCTCCATGAGAGGGAGGACATCAGTGCAGTCCACTGTGGCGGTGGTATCGACATTCTCCTGGGGCTGAGGGTCGCGTGTCTTCCTGCGTGTCTTTCTCCGCCGGTGTTTCCCGTAGCGAGCCAGAGACTCCGTGTCAAAGTAGCAGCGGAAGGATCCCTCACGGAACTCCTTCACCAGCGAGTCGATCTTCAGGTCATCCTCCTGCATCACCTGGGCCCAAGTCTTCCCAACAAACGACGGCGGGATATGAGGGAGGTCCGGCAGCACCTCGTCTGCACCCACGTCTGCTCTGCTAACCGTTGTTGCCTCGGTCTCCCCAATCTCCTCCTCCGTGTCCTGTGCCGGCTTCAGGGCAGAGTCCAGCTGGCTCTTGTACTTCTGGTCCTCCAGACTGATGTGGGTCTCCATGAGGCCTGTGAGGTTCTTCTCGTCCACCTTTGTGGTGCCCAGGGCAGCCTGCAGCGTGTCGTCCCACCCCCTGCTTCCTGCCGAGTTGCTCATGGAGTGCAGGCTCAGACGGAAGCTTCCCTCGCCGTCGTCGTCATCGTCGGCGATGTCCGGTTTCTTCTGCTTGGGGACTCGCCCGTAACAATGGAGGTCGATAACGTCGTTGATCACTTGGTTTATCTGGTCCGAGACATCCGAGAAGGTGCGCTCTTGATGGGCAGCTTTCCAAGGGGGTATCGCTGGGGCCCAGAGGACAGTACTCTCAAATGCTGGTCTGCTGAGAGCGGGGGCTTTTGACGTGGGGACCCTGGAAGATTGCGCTCCAACTAGAGAGCCAGAGGCTGAGTCATCCCCTTCCCCACGTCGGTTGGTCTTCTTGTTAGCTTTTCGGTGCTGAGGCTGAGATGTACTGGGCTGTTCAGGCGATGGGTCTTTTGAATGCAAAGGGTCTGCGGGTGATTGGGGTTGTGCGCTAGCTAACTTTGTAGGTACTTTTGTGGTGTGCTTGGAGTAGGACTTTGACTGTGAGAGGGTTTGTAATGAAGTGCTACTAGTCCTGTGCAAAAACCCTTGTGTGGGCGAGTCCTTTCTGGACAGCGGTGGGTTCAGATGAGTCTTAAAGCTGTCCAAGCAACCGTGCGTACTTGTTGTGGGAATATCCGCAGCCTTCACGGACGTGATGGTGGCCGCTGGCGCATCCTTCTTTGAAGCCAACGAAGCCTTCTGCGTGGGTGCAGGAGGACAGGATTCGTCATCTGAGCTGGGCATCTCCTCTCGCGTCCCAACTGACGCTCCGTCATCCTTAGATCCACAGTAAACCTCTGAAAGCTCCTCCCGTGGGGCTGGTAAGGTGGTCAGACATGGCAGATCTGCATGGGTCGGCCTGCAAAGAGAGAACAGAATAAACAACATACAGATGGACTGTTCCCTACCACATTTCATCAAGGAATTCACATCTTCAGCATCCATGCCGCATTGGGCAAGTACCATGCAAGTCTTATTATCGATGTATAATAATATATATTTAGCTTTTAGAATCAGCCAACTCTTTGGTTTTATTGTCCCTAACTGAACAGAGAGTCAACATGTAGACCAAATGTTGGTTTATCAAGAGCCCAGGACCCAAACACTAGACAAACTATTTGTCAGAAGGCGATGAAAAAGCAAGTGTTCTTCCTGAAAGACCATGGATACAGTGGTAAACGGTACCGTGTGTCAATGTAGCGATGGGGATGGTGCCTCATGACATCCTGCAGGAACCTGTCCATCAGGCTGCCTGTGGCGACAGCACTCCGAGCAGTCCGCACTACCTCCTTGTGCTTCGGACTCATCAGGTGCTGTGGACAACAAGGAGACAAACAGTTACGCCACAACATATTCATAATTTTAATTCACAATTTTAAATGCCAATCACAATATATTCACAAAACTTTGCGCCATTCACAAAGAGTTAATACAGATCTTATGTGCTATTTGGTCAAGCAGACTGAATGACAAATACTCAAATAATAAATTTCACTTTCTGTAAACCTGTGCTGAATATTTGACACACAACGTACTGTGGGAGCATTCAGCACCAAGACTTTACTGACTGCTTGGTTTATACTTATCCCTACACGTATACTGAGGGAATTATCCAACAGTGATGATGCCTAACAACTACCTGATGGGCCTGCACAGATGATGATCAGGAAGACATCAGGAGGACTTAAAAAGAAGTCCTTAGCCAGCTGTTTTTTTTTATTGCTGACTGGAATGTTGCCAGCATTAAGTAGCTGATTGTTCAAAGCTATCTATGATATACTAAAAAAGAAATGCAGAACATATTATGGGGAAAGGCTATTATAATAGTCAAGGCGATCAAATAATGATAAAAATGCAAAAGGGTAGTGTTCCTGTTTAATGATCGATGAAACTCCAGATTTCAGAATCTTTCACTTTCTCTTCTTTTCCCAACAAACCTTTCAGGCCAGTTGGCTATTTTCATCACTGAGTTTAAAAGCAAGCAAGATGCTGACATATGGCTGAGGTCGCCAGCTGCCTTCGTTTGCCAGCAATTGCAATTAGACAGACTGGGTGAAAGAAGTGGGGAAGGGACAGACTATTTTCCAACACTGCGGGAATATTTCTTATGGCAATTCTGAGGTACTATGTTACAGATATTAGCAGCCTCAACAGCAATAACCTATGTACATATCTCCAAACACCTTAACACAACAAGAACTAAAACGACATGCTAAATTAGTAAATTCATGATCACACAAGCACTTAAGCACAGTCATGCACTAAACTGTCACTCACCTGCTCCACACTGCTGTAGAACACTTGACAGCAGCTGCAGTAGCCCTGTCTCTGGGGGGCACTGGATGGGCCAGGGGTGGGCTCTCCACTTGCCCTAGAGTGAGGGGGAAAGTGTGGGTTGATAAGTTGACTTTTGTCTAAGGAACCTGACACCTGCTGCAAAATACACTACTACAGTAATAACAGGACTATATAACAGTCACAGTAGAGCTTTAACTTTAGGATTATGTCCCAAACAATCTATTGACTTCTTCCTCCTAAATGACAATGGTCGACCTGGAAACCAAACTGTAAATATATCACTTGCACAAAGTGCACTTTTACACATATTTTTAGACTACAATACTATGTGTACTATATGCATCTGCCTACCGGCTGGCCTTCTCCGGCTTGCGTGGTGGGTCCTTCTGTCCATTGTCTAAAAACAAATACAATTTAAGGAAAGTTGTTAATGGTGGTTGAAGTTCAGTCAAGTCAAAGTCAAGTCAAATGTCATTTCTATAGCGCATTTACAAAAGGATGAGCCGCACCAAAGTGCTTCACAATAAAGTGCTAAGTGCAATAAAGAAAAGAATGACCTAAGGCAGAATGAATTAATGACTGAATCGATCAATAAATGAAAATAGTATACTTAAGTATTCCTAAACGTATAATAAGCACTCGTACCTTTACCAGAGGGTGACGGTCCCACTTCAAGTGGCATTGTCTCTGTCTAAGGGAAATATGCAATCAGTCAAAAGGCAACATGAGGACAAAGGGCAAAGTTAAAAAACGTTACTGTAGAAGTACTTACTTGCCACTTAGTAGAAAAATGTGGGCTTTATTCGACACACTCGCCGATCACATGGCATGCGTCAAAATCATAAGCAACGCCTGAACACACGGAAAACATGGATTTAATATCGTGCTGTAAACTTAACCATGAATTTGAATTCATATATAAAGAGAAATGAATGGCACCAGAGTAAGGAACTAAATATCACATTTTGTGATGTTAGGTTAGGTTCACTTTTAAAAGGATGGGTGCGCTATTAGAATATGCAGGCGCCTACTTATCCGTCTGAGGTCAGCTGCCATCTTAGCATTTTTATTTTATTTTATTAACCATTCTCACAAGACCACTAGTTACAGCTGCCAAGTTCGCTTAGACTTTCCAATTCCTGCTTGCTTTTCCGTAGTCCTCTTACACATTTGGGTAGTCGCGGGTTGCGTTTTTTAGAGCTTGTTTCTCAAGTTGCTTATTTGGGTTTGCTCCCATCTCCTGTTTCTCTCCGCTGCCTGTGACTGCAGTTTATCCTGTTCCTAGTCTGTCTATCCACAACCTATTCCATTTACACCGTTAAACAAATCAAAATGTATTTATTGCGCGGACAATTTAAACGCAGTAAGCATTTTTTTTATTTGAAATACACAGTGCCCTGGCCTCCCATCTGTGAGGCTTATGGTCATTTTTCACCGTCTCAAAGAAAATGAGACAACAGAGAAACGGTAGCAAACAGTCACATCAAGCTTTTCGGGGGCTTGTTTAGCTTCTTTTGGACTTGTTTACATAGACCTGCTTGCTTATTCTCTTCCAAAACCTGACAACACTGCGCAGTGGGCAATGAACGAAAAGCATACAGGACGGAGTAGTAGGACGGACAAGTAAACCTTTAACAGTTTGTAATGCTAATGCCAGTAACGTTATATGCCAACAAACTGTTGTTTGAGCTAACGTGACATTTCCGTGCAAACTCTCCTAACCCTAAACACCCTAACACTAATTGCAAGTGTACCATGTACCATGAATGATATCTTAATTTCCCTTACACAAATAAACGTTTATTGTCTCCAACCGGCGCGCACAAGCTACTCGAAATCAACAAACTTGTTGGGAGCGCTTACAGACGTCTCATGTTAGCGAACTTCGTACTGAATGGCCAGGGCATCGGCCCTTTGGCCTGCAGATACAAATCTTTTAACCCGACAAGTCCGTACTGACACTTGGATTTCACGGCACCGTTTTCAGTACGGGCATGACTAATTTTGGACTTTACGTTCAAGTTGCTAAAGTCTATTAACTTTGAAGAAAGGCAAGATATACTTACGATCATACACAAACGTGGCTCTGCATTAGCTGGCTAGCTAGTTAGCTAGCCCTTGAGGGTGAATAAGGCCCGTCAATTATTCGTGCACAGACGTGGAGCAACATTAATGTTACAGAAATTGAAGTAATACATCGAGTGGTCGACATCGGTCCTGGTTTGTACGGAACATGTAGAATGAATCAGTTGCAGCAATTCTGCACGTTGTTGACATAACATTCAGCGCCCATCGGCATCCGTATCTCAGCTTTTTCCTGGAATGACGTGAACGGATATTGCAGGAACACGCCCAATCATAGTCAAAGCCGCAAACCAGGAGTTGTTCAAAATCGAAGGCAGACTTCAACGCCTCCATCCTTTTGAAAACCTAAAACATTTTCCGATTACTTCATCTCGGAAAAGATTAGTTGCTAACCCTACGGCTTCATAATACCATGTTATTGTCGCCCCGTTGCCTGGCATGGTGCATAGCCCCATTACTTGCATCCAGCCCAATCGGTCACAAAATAGTCTCCTCTCCAATGAAGGCAAATGTACGTCGTTTTTACTTTTAGAATAAAGCACTTACCAATTGGAGAATGGCAGAGAACGCATGTTTACCTCTTAACTGTTACATGCATGCTTATATATAAAATTTAAAAAAAATGTACCAGCAAGCATGAATACATTGGTTATTGAGAACAAGCAATTATTTATAAAAAAATAATAATAATATTCAAGCCTAGTTCAAAAACTGTAGCATTCCTGGTACGGCATACCTTATTACGTGTCAATATGCATTCACTCAAAGCTAGAAATAAGGCTTAAAGGAAAATTTCTCATAGACCTGGTTGGATGTCACTTTGTATTACTGTCGGTAATAAAAAATAAAAATACACTCTGGGGCATTTTTTTAAATCATGCCTCCAGAGCATAGGTCTGTAGCTGCCTGTTGCCTGCAAAAACCTTAAGGTAGGTAGCACCATTTTTTTTTGTACGAGTGACCAAGAAACAGATCTATGTCAAAAAAGTACTTAAGAGTTTTCCTTCAAGTACAGAATACATCCAAAGATCAACAAAAAGTGCAGACTCAAGGTTCCATTCTTGAAGTGCCTTTTTTATTGCATGTCTGCAACCTCTGCTTTGGGGCTTTAAATTTTGTTGAAGGCAGCAATATCCACAGACTGCACATAGTCCTCAAAAGCAGTTATCAGCTCCTCCAGCTGGTCTGTGCCCACTTTGTCATCCTCAACCACGCATCCGATTTGCAGCTTCTTGATGCCATATCCAACTGGCACAAGCTTGGCTAGGAAAAACAGACATTGATAAAGCTGATTATGAATCATCCTTAATAAAATCATGAAACAAAAATGAGTCCATTGGGATATCAGATCAAAGCAGCAACAAATTGAAAATTCATCTGAAACTAAATCAAATCCAGATTTGGAACAATAATTGGACATCCATCTATCTGTTAATCAATGCCACCATCATGATCTAATAATTATTCAGTCAGGAGTATGCTGGACCGTGAAACAGCCCAGTTAATGTTAAGATGTTTTGAAAGCAATCACAAATAACTCCAATGGGTTAAGGGGGCCATTACTTTGATTTCTATTACAATTATGCACAGGGTAGCTGTAGGGTGTAGAGCAATGGGTTGAAAACACTTACACTGTCCCCAGACAAGGCCGTCCATCTGAATGGTCCGTACATGCTTTTCCATTTCCACCATGTCCGTCTCGTCATCCCAGGGCTTGACGTCCAACAAGATGGAAGACTTGGCGATTAATGTGGGCTCTGTGTGGACGAGAATGGACAAGGCATATTACACCACAACATTACAAAGCTCTAACACTCTTAAGATGCATGGTTGGTAGCAATCAGAGACAAAAGATGTGCATCAAAAAAAACTCAGCCGAAAGATGGTGAAAAACTCATCATTACACCAACCAAATGTACGCACTACGCAGTTCTGAGTTATCGTTCACTGAAACATAAAACTGAGTAGTACACAAAAATGGCACAATTCAGCCCAAGGACACATACTTTTGGACTTCTTTGCATTGTAGGCAGCCAGCCTCTCCTCCTTGATCCTCTTGGTCTCTTCACTTTCCTGGGGGTAAAGAGACCTTGATAAATAATCTCAAAAACTGACACTATGAAATGCATGGCTACAATACACTGGTCATCAGAGACAAAAGTGGTCCATCACAAGTTCAGCCGAAAGATGGTTTAAAAACATCATTTTACCAGTGGCTGTATGTACCAAGGGTAATAAAAATGAGACATACCTCCTCCTCATCAGAGCCAAACAGATCAATGTCATCATCTTCGTCGTCACCACCAGCATTTCCACCTCCGCTGGTCGTGTCTGCTACACCAGCTGGTCCATACTGACCAAGGGCTTTCTTCACTCCTGGGAGGCTGAAGGAAACAATATCTGTTAGGCAACATACCTGACCCTTTGATTCTTCAAAGTCTGAATTTTCAGTCTCCAGTTGTGTCAGGTTTCAATAATTGTGCATCACATACTCAGGCGAAAGATGGTGAAAATGATCATCATTACACTGGTGGATGTAGTCCAATGATCCAACATGAACCAAACATGTTATATTGGGTTGGGAACATACCTGCCCTTCTCTTTCTGGTAGGACTTGATGTGGTTGTACCAACGCAGAGCATGGCAGAGGTCAGCTGAGGGGGCCCCAGAAAGAGCATCGAACACAGCGACGTCGGCTTGAGAGGGAACATACCTGATGGAAGAAAAAAACAAAACAATGCATGGACAAAATGAGTTTCACTAATGTGTGCATGTGCCTGCATTTACAAGTAATTGTCAAAGGTACAAGTTAGGGCTACAACTACAAGTAGCAAGATCTCCACAAGATGGAATCATTCAAAAATGTTGTATATGCAGTCAAACCAGTTACATGAAGTCCCGCTGATAGGATAAGCAAAATTGCCAAAGAACATAATCACAAATTCACTCATGATAGTCCTAGCTGCTATATGAGGTAACTTGAGACACTAGCGTAGACTCATGGGCCTAACAAACTCGGCTCACAAGTCACACCAACGTCTTACGAATAACGTCACGGGTTAACAAAATATGCCTCAAAAGTAAATTTAAGGCTTAAATGTCGACATGCATCAATGTCCAAATTAATAGAACTAAGTGCGTGCAAGGCTTTTCTTGCACCTTAGAAAGTGACTATATGTTAGCTTGGGCTAATGTAGCTAGTTAGCTTCATGAACGGTTATTGTTAGAATGCTGATGGCGTCCCTCCAAATGATTATCAAGTGTTTTAAATTACCCTTCGATGTAACTTTTGTCGGCCAAAAAGTCATTCAAGACTTTAAGTCCAGCTGGGGATTTCAGGTCACCGAAGCCCATTGTTAATACTTTTAGCTGGTTAGCTAGACCTCGTGTGACGACGTGGACTTCCCACAGAAGGAAGAGAGAAGGACCGAGAAAACATGGAGAGAAAGCATTTATACGCGGGTTCAACTTTACTTGGCTCCTCCTATCGCATGGCTATTTTATCGTAACACTTGTCAAATAAAGAATCGCATCTCTTCACCTACGAGAGGCTGCTGTACAAAACGAAATAAAAAGGTTATATAATCATTGGATGAAATACAATATTATCCTGCAACTATGTTTAATTTGACAAATTTGATCAGATACAGTTCAAACACTCAATTTAGGTAGTAGAGAACACATATATGGATAAAGGACACTACTGATGAATATGCTATTTTTTTTGTGAAACATGAACATATGTAGGAAAATTATTGTCTTTGGATTTATGTATGATACATTTTACAGGAAGTGACGTCTGTAGTGAGATTACAAAACGTATTATTTTGCATTATAAATTACACGTGCACCAAGCTATATAGTAAATATCCGTCTAGTGTTTTTGGTTATATTTTACAAACAACGTACAACAAACATTAAGCCACGTTTAAAGATATGTTTTATTGTGGGTGTCGTAACGATTTGTATATTTCCGTTTTACGACAGTCGACATACCAAATCGCCATAACTGAGTGCACAACTGTATCGCTGTTCTGGTCTAGAAGGCCAAATAGCGACAAGGTAAGTACATTGAAATCGTTGAAGTTGGATATGCAGTTTCTGAAAATGTTGGAATACCGGTAGATACAATCCTTTGATGGTACTGGCAAGATGTTCAAATTCAAATACGGGTCGAAAAATAAGTCTAATGTTCCTTCTGCCCTTGACATGTTCAGCTAAGCTAACCCGGTTGCTGTAACGTTAAGCCTAGCTAGATGTTCAGCTATTTTGTCAACAACACAGTTGCGCACATGAAACGTGCCAATTTCAAACGTTTATCAACACATAATATGACGCTTGCAAAGAGGCTCTTACTTACCTAAAAATGTTGACATTGCAAGAGTCAAACTCTGCTTTTGTAACGTTTGGTAACCTAGCTAGTTAACGCAGCCTTTACAGTGTCCTAACTAACGTGACCTAACATTGAACTCCTCGTTTATATCAGGCAATTGAACAGTTTGGGTAAAACATAACATGAAAACGGACTTCTGTATTGTTTATTTTCTGAAGGAAACTAGATTTCTTCATTGTTGTAATTTGGGTTCTTAGCTAATAGTAGGTCATCTTTGAGTAATTGTGTGTTGAGCTGTCACTGTAACAAATAACATTACTAAGTTTTTCCTTTGTCTGCTACAGCGTCATGTTGCGTTTGCCAGCCGTCAGCCGTGCCATAGCGGGGGTGGCCCACTCTAAAGCATGCCTGGCCCCAGCTAGTAATGGTAAGTTTATAATCATTTGGTGTTGTTTTGTTAGTGTTACATGCTGTATTTAATCATACAAGAAGCCTAAACTATATGTCTTTAATCTTTTGAAAATACTGGTCGTCAGCCTTTGTTGATCTATTTGTGAAACTGACTTGGCACATATGTTGTATTTTGTTTTACTCACACAGTTCGTACATCTGTGCGGGCTTCCAGTAACTTGGTCGAAGTCTTTGTTGATGGAAAGCCAGTTATGGTGGAGCCTGGTACTACAGTGCTTCAGGTAAATCACTGTATGTTAGCAACACTACATAGAATGTTGGTAATAATAATGATAACACGTAGAACTCTAACTAGAGTACCACCCTTGATTGCACCCCCAGCTGCTGGACTCCCTCCTATTTAAAGAATCAATCTAGAACTTGTTTTTGAGGTTTTCTCCTACAAGAGAATAATGTAATGCTTTATCAAAAACTCTTGTTCCTGTAGAAGTAATGACAACAGAATGTGATTCTCCATAGGCCTGTGAGAAGGTTGGCGTGCAGATCCCCCGTTTCTGTTTCCATGAGCGTCTGTCGGTAGCAGGGAACTGCCGCATGTGTTTAGTGGAGATTGAGAGAGCACCAAAGGTAATGCATTTATGAGGGACCTTGCTTGCTAAATTTCATAAATTGCTCACAGTACTGAATACTACTGATGTCAAGACATTCATATATACTCATATATACTCCCACTGCAATCAAGATATTTTTCTTAAACCATAGCACAGGTTGATTCACCTTATCTTGTGTATTCTCACTATGTCTGTGTTTTTTATGTGACAGCCTGTGGCAGCATGTGCTATGCCTGTTATGAAGGGCTGGAACATTCTGACAGACTCAGAGAAGACACGCAAGGCCAGGTAGTGCAGTACATACCGCTAATATATTAAATCATATTTTTGTGTCCTGTGAATAAGACTTCTTTGTTGTTATTCCAGGTATGTGAATGTTTTTGTTATCATTTGTGTTTTTTAGGGAGGGTGTAATGGAGTTCCTGCTGGCTAACCATCCTTTGGACTGTCCAATCTGTGACCAAGGAGGAGAGTGTGACCTCCAGGTAATAAAAATGTAATTGGCTTGGCCATTTTGAGTGTGGCGTAGCTATAGTTAGCAGTCTCTATATCCAAATGACAATGTATCGGTGTGAATGTAGAAGAGATTAAAAGACTGACTATATGTGTTTGGTGTGCAGGACCAGTCCATGCAGTTCGGCACAGATAGGAGCCGCTTTCTGGAGGGCAAGAGGGCAGTAGAGGACAAGAACATCGGCCCGCTCATCAAGACCATCATGACCCGCTGCATTCAGTGCACACGCTGTGTCCGGTAAGAATATTGCCATCTGTTACATAATTCAGAGTTTGACTTTGAGGAGAATTACATCAAGGACAGAAAGTAGGCTATTTGAAGTGCGAGCTCTGCAGTACAAAATGAAATCTATTTAGGATTCATGATGGAGAGGTTTTACTTGAGAACACATGTTGATGGTTTGACATTGGTTTGAAAATGTTCCATTTGCGACATTGCAGCTTCTTGTTTATTAAACGTGTACAAATAAACAATATTTACTGTTTTTTTTTATTGCACATGTTGTCGAATATAACAAGCCACATCAATATATGGTGCAATCCATTCTGATGTTATTATTTATATTATATAATGTACGCAGCTTTGCCAGTGAGATTGCGGGTGTTGAAGACCTGGGTACAACAGGCAGAGGCAACTCCATGCAGATCGGTACCTATGTGGAGAAAATGTTCATGTCTGAGCTGTCTGGAAATGTGATCGATGTTTGTCCTGTGGGAGCACTCACCTCCAAGCCCTACGCTTTCACCTCACGACCCTGGGAGACCAGGTATGAGTCTCCAGCTGTAGCATATATCTTAACAATAGTTCAGAAATGTTGGGTTGTCCTAGTGCATCTCCGCAGGTGCCACTCACTCACACACACATGCACGCACGCTCCATCTGTCTATTGTCTGTTTCTTCCTCTCTCTGTCTAACGGCTCCCACACACAGCTGCGTGCATTGCGTTGCTGGAGACGCATCCCATTCACTTTAAATGGGCTCACGTGATCCGTTGCCGAACTGAATTGTGGGTCCGGCTGCGTCAAAGCTTCTCCTGTCTGCTCGCGTTGAGGAGTTCAGCTGTTGCTGCACCGACAGACGGCACCGGCCAATCAAGCCAATCTACGGACGGCACCAACCAATCAAATTACGGTTTTACTTAAAGTCATTTGCATAGCTACCGTCGGGAACACCCACTGGAATGCGTTGACGGAACGCAGCTGTGTGTGGGAGCCGTCAGTGTGTCTGTACATGTATCTGCATATACATGTGCTGTAATTGAGCCAAGGTCATTTATCCGTACAAATGTGATCTACAGCTTAATTTCAATGCTTCACTTGTTTACGCACACAGGAAGACCGAGTCCATAGATGTGATGGATGCTCTGGGAAGTAATATTGTTCTGAGCACCAGAGGAGGGGAGGTCATGAGGGTTCTGCCTCGTCTCAATGAGGATGTTAACGAGGAGTGGATCTCCGACAAGACCAGGTAGGCCTGGGCTCTGGCACGTTCTGAGATGCCAACAACATTTTTCTGAAATCTTCTGTTGTTTTCTTTATTGAAATGTACTACAAACACACACACACACACAAACAGCAAACATGTACTACAGCAAACAGTATTAATATTATTGGTAAACATGATATTAGGTTTTAGGTATGTCATTAGGTAAAATTATTACATTACATTACATTTAGCAGACACTTCTTGACCAAAGTGGCTTACATATGTCAGCTATATTACAAGGGATCACATTGTCCCCGGAGCAACTTGGGGTTAAGTGCCTTGCTCAAGGGCACAACGGTGGAAGCCGGGAATTGAACCGACAACTTTCAGGCTACTGCACGCTACAGCCCAGTTCCTTAACCACAACACTACCACCGCCCCAAACGCATCACACAGGAATCGAACCCCGGTCTCCCACGTCATCCCATGTCTGAGACCACTGCACTATCCTCTTCCACTTATTGATGTTGTCTTTCTTTCTCCCCTTTCATCCCATTCCCTTCCCCTCAGGTTTGCTTATGATGGCTTGAAGAGGCAGCGTCTGACCCAGCCGATGGTGAAGGATGCCTCAGGACAGCTGGTTGCCACGACATGGGAGGATGTGCTCACCCGTGTGGCTGGAGTGGTAAGTGCATCAACACAGTCTGCTTGTGTGTGCCTGTGCGTATTATGTACAGGTCTTTTTACACTTTTTACCCAAATTTAATCTATTTTGAGCTATATGGGCTATACATTGCTTGTGGAGTATCTTTGTGTTGTCCTGAAAAGCTTTGATAACAAGAGTTGACTCTCCAGTATGTAAATTGTTAGACAAAAATGGAGTAAAATCACCCCACAGTGATTAAAAAGTCGAGTTTGAATCCCACAGCTCCAGACCGTGCAGGGGAACGAGGTGGCTGCCATTGCTGGTGGCATGGTGGACGCTGAGTCTCTGGTGGCCCTGAAAGACCTGCTCAATCGCCTCAACAGCGACAACCTCTGTACTGAGGAGGTCTTTCCCATGGCTGGGGCGGGGTGAGTGCCTCCATGTGAAGCTGTGCAGGGGTCATGAAACGTAAAAGAGATTAAATGCTTTGGGCAGGGAAGGGTGTCCATATATTCCGATGTGGTCTGATGCTTCACTCGGCAGAAGAAAAATGATTTGGCTTTTGAATGCCATGAGAGTAATGTGTTTGCTTTTTCTGATGTATGGGTTTTGGTTTGGGGTGGGTCAGTGCCAGCTTTTGCAGTGAGTAATTATTTTCTTCAGTTAAATAACTGCTGGACTTACACAGATTTTATGTAGGTGCTACTGTATGTTTTAGCAAAGACAGTGATTGGGAAAGTGTACAGAACACTGTTACCATGGGTGTAACATGCTGTCAATTAGACTTAAACATAAAAGTTGAATCAAAACCAAGAATCTACAGATCTATACAGAATCAATTGATGCAGTCTATAGATTTATAATGTATACAATCTTCGCAATGATATCCTTGTATCAGGCCTTAAATGTATTCCTCTGTCTGAGCACTTTCGTCTCCTGCAGTGCTGACCTGCGCTCCAACTACCTGCTGAACTCACGCATTGCCGGTATAGAGGAGTGTGATCTGCTGCTGCTTATTGGGACCAACCCACGCTACGAGGCCCCACTCTTCAACGCCCGTATCCGCAAGAGGTACTACACACACACACACAGCCTTTTTCCACCAACCGGTTCCGTTCCAGTTCCCGAACGAACATTTGAACCAAGCATTTCGACCAAACAAAAAACACCTCGGAACGTGGCACTTTGGTTCGGAACTTGAAAAAGAAAATGGTATTTTTTCCCAGTGAACCGGAGTGGGCGTGTCATTCTACCATTCAGAGGGGAGAAGACACAAAAGCATGAGTTTTCCGTCTATATCAACTGTTGCCATGCGTAAACAAAACTAGTAAACTAGCACTACACTGCAGACGTTATCCAGCATTTAACACGTTTTACACAGCTAATTTCTGCCGTTTTCACTGTCATATCATCCTGTGTAAGCATATCATTAACTGTTGTTTATGCATGCAACACCCTGTGTTGGTGACGCATCCTTGGTTCCGTTCAAAACTGGTGGAAATGAGGGCTTGTTCACTAGATAGCACCAAGGTTCAAATAATTCTGAACTGAACCAAATCAAGAATGTGTTCCCTGTTGGTCGAAAAAACACCCACATACACAGTGAGAGAGTAATGCCTATGCATGAATAAGTACACGCATTGTTTTTGCAGGCCAAAGGCAAAGTGAGAATCGATGCCGGCAGAGTGATTTATTGCCACATCATATTTCATAAAAGTTTTCCTACCTGTGCATTTCTGTTTGGATACAGAAAATCAATCTTTGTGAGCATCTACCAAACAGATGGCATGAATTATCTAAATTAATGAATACTAAATTATCATCAACATATAGCGATAAATAACTTGCGAGTGGAATCTAGATTTGATGTATGGGCATTAATGACAAGTGAAATTTTTTTCCAGCTGGCTGCATAATGAGCTGCAGGTAGCAATGGTGGGCCATCAGGTGGAGCTCAGCTATTCCTATGAGCACCTGGGAGACTCCACACAGGTGTTGAAGGACATCGCTGCTGGCACACATCCCTACTGCAAGGTAAACAACAGTCTTTGCGGAACTATGAACATTTGAGTGGGAGGTTGGGGATCATGGCGTAATTTCTAGAGGGAGGCATTTCTGATTGCTTGTCCTCCTGTGCCAGGCATTGGCCCAGGCCAAGCGGCCAGTGGTGGTGGTTGGCAGTGCCACTCTGCAGAGGGCCGATGGGGCAGCCATAATGAACGCAGTCTCCACCATCGCCCAGAATGCCCGCGCAAGCAGTGGTGTGGAGGAGGGATGGAAGGTCCTGAATGTACTTCACAGGTCTGCCACATGCATATTTATGTGTTTTGTTGTTGGATTTAGATTTACACAAAAAGCAATTGTTCATACTGTTACAGATGACTTGGCTGGATGAGTTGTGTTATAGATTTGCATACATTTTGGGTGCAGTTGAATAGAGCACACTTAAAAGCAGACTGGTAGACCGGAATGCTGTATTTAGAATCTCACTTGCTGACTGGTGGGAATGTGTTTGTGATTGATTTGATTGATTGATTGATTGACAGGGTGGCCAGTCAGGTTGCTGCGCTGGATCTGGGATACAAGCCAGGTGTGGAGGCTGTCAGAAAGGCCCCCCCCAAGGTGCTGTTCTTGCTGGGGGCTGATGCTGGCTGCATCACTCGCCAGGACCTGCCCAAGGGCAGCTTCATCATCTACCAGGGTGCGTTCAGTGAGGGAGAAAAAACCCTTCCACCATGCATGCACTCACTTAAACCAGACTCTTATAGATAATCATCAGTGACTGAAAAAAAAAAAAAAAAACCCATCACCATATAGTGTATGCACTCAATCAAACTAGACTCACGTAGATAATCACACATAAACTAGGTTCTACTTACTGGTTCAAACATGCAGACATGCTATGTACCATTACTTTTTTCTAATTAATTTATTGGGTTGATGGAGGATATAGGTTTATTTAGAAGTTGCATCCATGCTTCCAGTGTCTGACCCTGACCTATCTCTTGGGTCACTGCTGTACAGGTCACCATGGCGATGTGGGAGCCCCCATGGCGGACATCATCCTGCCCGGCGCAGCGTACACAGAGAAGAACGGCACCTATGTCAACACAGAGGGCCGTGCCCAGCAGACCCGCATCGCTGTGACCGCGCCCGGCATGGCCCGCGAGGACTGGAGGATAATCAGGGCCGTGTCTGAGGTATTCACTCACTTTTAAGGCTTTTTTCCCGCAACGAGCTAGGCAATTAGGATTTGATGCATGCTTGCATAGCAAAATGTGTTTCCCACCGACGTCCGTAGACTGAAAGACCTTCTCCCAGCAGAGAGTCAACTGACTGCATCAGCCATTGAAGTTCATAGATTTATGAGTTGATAGCAATGTTACAGAGGTAACAGTCTTTCACTGCCACGGAAGGGGGAGGAAATGCAACAAAAACAAAGAACGAGTTGATATGTTTAACAAATAAAATATACAAATCCGAAAAATATGTATATCAAATTATGTTAGTAGTCGAAAATAATCAAACAAAAATAAGCCAAAAGGAGCGGCACAACTGGCCAGCGTCCCCGTTACTAGGCAACGGTACACAATATGTGTGGTATGTATAATATAACCTATAATAATCAGGACACCACTGTGACACTACAATTGTTAATGAGTAATATTGTAATCCTACACATAAATCAAGAGCCGAGTGTTAAGTTAATGTGAATTTCATTGTTATGGTAATAATGCAATGTTTTGGTCAGCTGGATAGTTATCTTGACAATTACATTAATCAACATAAATCATGCATGTGTATCATTTGGTGGGGTGGACATATAGATATGCACACAGTTCCAAATCCTCACACACCCACACAGTTGGGTTGTTGTACGTGTTCTGATTTTTTTTGTTGGTTTGCTAGTTGGCTGGTGTCACACTGCCCTACGACACCCTGGCAGAGGTGAGGGAACGACTGGAAGAGGTGGCTCCCAACCTGGTTCGCTACGATGATGTGGAGCAAGCCAACTACTTCAAGCAGGCCAACGAACTTGCACAGGTCCAGCATTTTACCCGTTTACATTTCTCAGACCACATCTGCAATCACCTTGAGACTTGAAGTAGCTGTGTTTCCACCTGTCAGTCTTATTATATGTGTGGTTTTCTTTTGCAGACTGTCGATCAGACATTACTAGCTGACCCTCTGGTCCCCCCTCAGATAACCGTTAAAGACTTCTACATGACAGGTACCTGAAATACGTTTCTGAATGTAACTAAATAATATTTCTCAATAGTGTTTTTTTTCTGTAGATACTATGTATGGTATGTTGTAATAGTTATTATCTAATAATAGTCTGAAAATGTAGGTGTGAGACCGGTGTGATTTGACTTCCTTCAGTTATCAACCTGTGATTGAGAGTGTGATCATCTAACAGCTGTTTCTCACAACACTTGTCTAGGACAGGATCTTGTGAAAATGTATCCACCTATGTGCAGATTTTTTTTGTTTTGTTTTTGGAATTGTTTGAGTGTAATACTGTCTGTCTGTCTCCCAGATCCCATCAGCCGGGCATCCCAGACAATGGCCAAGTGTGTGAAAGCTGTGACTGAGGGAGCAGATGCTGTGGATGAGCCTTCCATTTGCTAAAACACTTCCTTGTCTGTCAGATCAAATGCATAACCTTCATGTGTGAGACCTTCGTCCTTAACGCAAACCTACCACACACACACACACACACACACACACACACACAAATACTTCAGTCACTATCACCTTAAACACAATATTCACAATATTGTCTCCAATGTTCCATGCCAACTCTGACCTGTCATATCTCAGAACCAGAATTGTTCAAACCAGTTCATATACAACAGTGTGAAATTTTATTCTTGCTTTATATATTTAAGTATGGTATGGTTAGGCAAACAATGTCGTTGTATAGATTTCATTCCCAAGTGAAGGTCGTGGGGAGCAGCTTTGTTAAAGAAAGCTTATACTGTGGTGAAAATGAATAAAACATCTATTATTACAGTCGACCCTCTTACAGTGTTGTTATGCTTCATAATTGCTATATGGCTCAGACCTGAGATTAATAGCTGCTGCACTGGAGCTGCACAGGGTGGTTTTGGTATGACATTGTGTAGTTTTTTCGTGGATTGGCAGTTAAACATTAAGATTTGACCCACCTCAGAAGTACAAATGTCAGCAAGTTTGCCTTGTTAAAGTATGCTATTTAAACTTACGTCTTATGCCAGCGTTTTTAATCGATCTCGATTTCAGTGAATTTTTGGGTGTAGAATTCTGGAAAATTAATTACCTGTTTTGCAACATTGTTGCCCGTCATAAAATTCCGTACCTGTACCGTGTGCGCTTCCACAGTCAGGCAACAAAGGGTGTGATCTTTATTTTTTTAGTATACCAGTTGTGTTCTTACAGGGGGGAAATAGCAAACCACCTTTTATTTTGGACTTTGTAAAATCTTTTAGTGACGGTCATTGGATGATGTGATGTCATCTGAGTCAGTAAGACGATAGAGCTGTCTACTCGGGGGAGATACCCTTGAACTTAATGTCAAGCACAACAGGTCCAGTTAATGAGAATCAGTTGGATTTACCCCGCTGTATTACAATGATACGTTGCTTTATTGTGTCTCCGTATCACAAACATGCCTGTTTTAAAATTTGGAGCCATCGTTACGGTACAATATCTCAACAAAGTTAATTTCCAATATGGTTGCAAAGGTTGTTGTTGTACTGTTGCCTGTTGTCATGTCCCCCCAGTGCCTGTAGTAGGCTTGTGCTGTGAGAAGCCTCACATCCGACGACAAAACCAACACCCCCTTGTCGTTGTATACGGACAGTTGTTATTCAAATAATCGACACTAAAATGCAGTCGGTGTCCGTACAAATGTACAGGCATGGGGATTAGCAGGTAATTGCTCGCTAAAAAAGTAAAACTGGCGGTAGAAGCGCCCCATAGGGTATAATAGCCGTTTCTAGGTAGCGCTTGTGGTGAATAGCGTATTCAACACTGAAGAATCGAAGGTAGACGGGGCTAACGAAAAGCACCGGGCTCGAGCTGAAGACATCCTACCTAGCGCGCAGAATAAAGCGGCTGAAGCTCTACGCGAGGTCTGGGGATTACATGGTGTGACAGGCCAACGGTATTTACTTCCATTTATGTTCAAATGTTGCTCAGATTTGCATACAAAAATACGCATTGTACAGCTAAAATGTCACACAGTTGACTGATTTTTATATTGCTCCAATTATTTTTTTGGAAGCAATATGCTATTTTCCCAACGCGGACTGCTTTCGTGAAATATTTAATAGGTAGTCGATATATTTGAATTTTAAATTGGTAAGTATTATATACAGACGAATTTGTATTATGCATTTTAAAACTAGTGTCAAGCGTTCTTCAAAACCGTAAATAAACGTTGCTGGTTACCTTAATTACGCTAACTAGGCTAGCAAGGATTTGTTATTGACTAGCTAGCGAGTTAGCTATTACTTATTTCCGCTTCCTCATCCCTCAAGCTTTTATCGCACCTTTTGGTTTAAAAAATGTATTTTTAAGGTAAAATTTCGGTGGTGACGTTTGAGTCATACGATTAATTAACGTTATCGTTATCTTTCTTCATAACATAAAAGTGGGCGGGTAGGCTGTCCATCCTCTTACGTTTTGGAAGTTGTTAAGCATGACAAGTACCTTGCCCGTCTCGTAATATTTGCGAACTAACGTTACAAGCGTAACGTCTCTGGTAACACTACAACACTTGAAGTGATACATAGAAGACTTTTCTGAACTGTGACTCGCCTCTTGCTTTGATACCGTGTCGGATATTGATGAATACAACTCGGTAGTCGTTTTTCGTTGTAAACACTTATGGTTTACAATGCATACCGTTTCTTTTTAATGCCCGTAAAATAATATATTCTTGCTTGATTTACCTGAAAGATCAGGTGGCAGGTGGCAGATGCGTTCACATATTTTGTGCATACAATATTTAAGAGTCCACCAGTTCTTGCACCAGTTTATGATCTTCAATATAAGTAACATGGTTACTAACGCCTCACAACTTTCTTTTTTTCCATCATGAAGAATTTCCTGTGCATTGCCATTAATAGGTGTCACAGGCGACTAGTAAGCATTGGCGTTACCCGCTTCCTCCAAGTAAATGCCTGTAGGCTAGTCTATAATGATCGATCACGCCCGAATTTTGTATTCTGCACAAGCTTGTTGACAGAAGCGGATCCCAGGTGTAAGTCTGGAGAGTAGCCATGCAGTTGTCCATGAGTTAGATATCAGTGAGTGAACTGTCAAGTGCATGGGTGAAAAGTTCAACTTAAAAGTTCAAACGTTAAAGCTTTTGCCAATAAAAAAAAGCGTGTATCTTCACTATAGAAATGCACAGGTTTCTCATTACTTGTCGTTGATCAGTCAATTCGTCCGCCCACATTTTCTAGTAGTATTCAATATTATGAGGGTGTGGCTAGCAGGTGAGTGGAGAAAATCTGACCCTGATCTGGCATGAGTCTGTTCCACAGTCAACCATTATCTTATGACCGCATCTAATGAGAACCACACCCGTCTAACTGCTCACACACTAACGGATCTGGCCTTTTTGCGGTAGAGCTAACTCTTGGACTTGTGGATGTTTGGGCCAAGCAAAAAATGACATCTCCATGTGCTTTTTGTTCTCCCCCTTACATGTATGCAGCTAATGTGCTCCAACACTCGAGGCACGGGATGTACGAAGGCAAACACATCCACTACTCGGAGCTGGACCACAAGCCACTGTGCTCCTACAGTCCCAAGCTGTGCAAGCAGCGACGCCTCAATGGCTATGCCTTCTGCATACGCCACGTGCTGGAGGACAGGAGTGCTCCCTTCAGACAGTGCGAGTATGTGGCCAAGTACAATAGCCAGCGCTGCACCAACCCCATCCCCAAAGCAGAGGATCGCAGGTATGCGTGTGTGTGCATGTGTTTGATGCACTCAGTCATATGCTGTGTAATACTGTGATGTTCAAGATTACTGAACTATTCAAGGGGGTATGATAGTTCAATTAGTTGTATTTGTCAGTTTACTCGTGATTGGATTTGTGTTTCACTCTACGCTGTACAGTGGTAAGATTTGTGCAGTTTTGTGGAGGTTAGGTGAAGTTTTCTTCCAAGTTTCCATTCAGATGGTTTAACACTTGTTTTCTCAGTAACCTAAGTAAGGTTTGGGATATTACACAAAGACCTAGTGGTGACTTTAAAGTGTCAGGTTTGTTGACCATTTACAGAACCCTTTCTTCTGTAGATTTGGGAACGAACAGGAAGCTGATTTCCTGCTGTAGGCATGTGACCTGCTGCTGCCACAATTGTAACTGACATCAACTGCTGTCGAATGATTTGTTCCAGGAATTATTTCAATTTGAAAAAAATAATAGTACATGGTATAGAGTACAGTAAATGTTTGGACAGAACTAATTTTAAACATTTGTCTTTACATGTGCTGTGTATTGCCAGTTTTATGGTCATGCAGTCTAGGTTACGAAATGAGTTCTTGATGCCCTGCAGTCATAGAAGTCGTCTGTCTGACAGGTATTGCAACAGCCACCTGCAAGTCATGGGCGTCCTGCCCAAGAAGGAGCGCAAGAAGAGGCATGACTCCTTGGAATCTCTGGCCCTCAACATTACTGTTCCCTCTCTGGCTCTGAAGACCTCCAATGGGCTTGACCACCTACCCCCATCTCCACCCCCGTCCTTACCCTCCTTGCTGTCGCTGGACCCCTTTGGCCTGTGTGGGGGTGAGCCCTTAGTCCAGAAGGAGACTTTGCTGCCGAAGAAACCACCTCAGGGCCGGCAGAACAACAACCCCAAACAGCGGCCGATCCGAGAGGCCGAGCCAGTCAGGCAGTCTCCCCTGCCAGCCGCGCCCGGCCGCTCTTCCGTTCATCTCCCTCAGCCAATGAGCACGCAGCAAAAGCCGTTAGTCCCTCCCACATCCATGCCCATCACATCTTACTCAGTCGGACTTCAGCAGGGCTTATGCAAGTCTGTACCACCTCAGACGCACACAAGTTCAGCTTCCTCAAATCACAAACTAGAACCGGGCCCAAGGCCTGCTCCGAACAGGAAATCAGCCCCCTCCACGTCTGCTCCTCTCCCCAATAACACCAATACCACCATACCTGGGCGCCTGACGATAACACCTGGGAGGCTAACGCGGCTGCACAGAGTCATGGAGGAGCAGTCGACCAAACGCAGCGACTTACACCCACATTTTGGTGAGTCTTTGGCCAAAACCGAAGTGAATTTTCACAAACTCTTCAGAATAATTTATATGGACATTGAGACTTCAGAAATACCTTTGGTAGTGTATTTTGTGATTGTAACATTTTTGTGGTCTGTCTATTTGTGTTCTCACCTCTTTTAAAACAGAGTTTCTCAATTCTCTGTACCTACTCGGATAGAGGCTTGCTTTGTCTATGTGATTGCTTGTGTTGGTTGTCAGTACAGAGGAGGATCGATGTAATAGGACTTAATGTTTTGTAACAGGGTTAGACTGGTCTGAGGACAGTGCAGCAGAGGATGACGATGAGGAGGTGGCGAGAGTTGCGTCCTATCAGTACTGGAGGCTTCAGTCAAGACACTCAGAAGAGAGGTAAGTCAGCCAGCTCTAAAAAACGCTCTTTATCTTATTAACCTTTTGTAGTCTAAGCAACAGTTTTTTTGTCAGAATAAACATAATTGTAAACATGACTAATGCAATCTCTATGAGAATATTTAGTAAATGAATGAATTTTCAGAAAATCATTGGTTTTGTGTTTCACATACAAAGCATTGCATTGCGCCACCTTGAGTGACCTATTGGGTGTTAGCAAGAATGCCAAGTCAATATTATAATCCACCAGCTGTACAATATCTGCCATGCACCTTTGTTGAAATGAGCTATTGACTGGCATTGAGCTGAATATGCTCAATAACCTTATCAACTGCCCAAGCATAGAGGTGGTGTTATGGTGTTATATCCCTGTCAGTTTATATTGAGTGTGTGTCTGTGTGTGTGTGTGTGTGTGTGTGTGTGTGTGTCTCTGTGTCTCCTCAGTGCTCAGGGTTGCAGCTCACGCAGTCAGCGTGTGGCGGGTCTGGCCTCGTACCTGCAGCAGAAGTACACGCACCTGCGGCGGGAGGAGAAGGCCCTGCGTCGCCACAGGAAGTCACAGCGGGCGCTGCGCGTAGCACTGGTGGAAGCAGCCACACAGGACCCCGGCCACACGGCAGAGTTTGTCCCCACGGTGAATGCAAAGGCCTCAAGGTAAACAGCACACACACGCACAGAGAGAGAGAGAGAGAAAGACAGAGAGAGAGACTCGCACTCATTCATTTAGTGATGTAATGTCAAAGAGATGCACATCTGTGGCCACATCACACATAGCATACTATCTTTCTACAGAATCCAAAAAAGAGAGTAGAGGCACTCTGAAGTTGAAAAAGTATAAAACCTATGGGTGTCCAGCTTTGTTATACTTCCTTTTTCTATGCCCTGATGAAGGCCAATATGGCCGTAACGCGTAGGCCCATGTGCTTTTAACCAGTTCTTGCCATGTTAAATGAAAGGCTTTTTATACTTTTTCAACTTCAGAGTGCCGCTGTATTTTCTCTTTTTTGGATTCTCACTTCAGCCATCGCATAAGAGCACCTGAGCAAGGAACTATTTGAAGTCTCCTGAGCGCCCCCTTTGTGTCTTCACTATCTTTCTACAGATTTTCTACAGACCATTTTATGTGCCTCATGCAGGTGAATGTGTATTATTGACGCAAAACTTATTGCTGTTAACTGTTGTCTCTCCAGTAACAGGATGTCATGGAAGCAGGACTTTCAGGCAGGGCTCTGTACTGGCAGCACCAAGGACGAGACATGTCGGAACCGGGCCCTGCCCTTCACACAGCACTGCTTCCAACGTATCCTTCCACCTAATCTAGAACCAGTACAGCCGAGTGCATAACTGTGGTATACGTCCGCATGGCCCCATGTCTATAAAGGCCCAATTAAGGAATGTCACAGTGATGTAGGGCCTAATTGCCACACTCCAAAATAGCGACCAGACTGAAACTGATGTCTCAGACTTGCCTCCCTTTCAAGAGAGTTCCATTATCAGCATCATAGTTGGCCCCACAAGGCTTCCGTTTTAACATTCCATACGTTATCTTAATGCAGGGGAAGTAGATTGGGAACCAAACAGAACATTCAAGCGTTGTTTTTGTTTTTCTTGTTGAAAGGGTCTATAGTTATACTGTGAAATAGTAGCATTTTCTTCTGCCTACGCTTTCATTTGAGTAGGGATCTACAATGAAGTTAAATGGTGATCTTGAAGAAGGCTGGAACAGGGAGGTTGTACGTGTGAGGTCGTAGCACATAGAAATTGCAGTGGTGTGTGTTTTGTGTGCACCTTGTATCGTCCTTGACCTTTGTCCCTTACAGACATTCTGTCGAATGGCTCTCAGCAGCTCTTCAACAGCTGTACGGCGCGCTTCGCCGATGGCGCACAGTGTTCCATTCCGGTCTTTGACATCACGCACCAGACGCCACTCTGTGATGAACACGCTAAGAAAATGGTGAGCTGCTGGAGCAGGTTCCTTATCTGTTCTACACAAGGTGTAAATATGTAAATGTGGAGGCACATAGTGGCCCATTGTATTTGAGCACATCATGCGCTAGCTTCTTAGACAGACTTTTTACACCTTACACTCAGTCAAATTCAATGGCGGTCGCCAACGTGTGATTTGGTTCCCACTATGTTTTGTATGACCCTGAAAGAAATATGGGAATTTATGTTCTTCTTACACAAATTCAGGAAGTAAGAACGTATACTAGTAGTCACTGTGGAACCGCTCTGCTCACCTACCAAAGTTTTGGTCTATGATGTCTCTCCATTGCCTACTCGTGCTACTCACTGCCACACCAGATTGCCCATTATGTTCACCTCCTTCATCCTGGTGGTTCTTTCCTCAGCCATAACTGATGTCTGTCTCTTTTGACCCTGTTTCTTCTCAGGATAACTTCCTGCGTGGGGATGTGAGTCGCCGCATGTACCACCAGCAGCAACAACAGCAGAGGAAGCCCCTACGGAAGCCCAAGCCAGCTGCCCTGACCAAGAAGCACAAGAAGAAGGGCAAGAGGGGACCGCGGCGGCCCCAGAAACCCATCCCCCCCGCGCTGCCCCAGGGCAACCTGGGAATGCCCTCCGCACTTAGCGTCCCCCCACAGTCCTCCAGCATCAGGTGAGGCTGCGTCAGGTTTCTGGCATGATGGAGCTTAGCAGAAAACATCAGCAGGCTTTTGTGAATTCCCAAATGGTCCTTTCCATTTTGAGCTTATTATCTTTAGCCATGTCTTTATAATGTTGCATGCAGTACACTACTCTTACAAGACTGCAAATTGCCCCTCGAGGACAGATAAAGTATTTTGAATTTAATTTAACTGAATTTCATTGAGGGAACCTTGATCGCATTGGAAGACGACGTTATATGGTGCATGTGTGTTGGCATTCATGGTTTCATGATCTGTAATCATTTTTTTTTTTTCAATATTAGGAGCCCGTTGACCCCAGACCTAAGCACTGATGAATTCCCTGATGACATCCCCAATGACATCAATGACATTTCACATGAATTGGAGCTTAACCAGGAAGACTTCTCAGATGTTCTTCCAAGGCTGCCAGATGATTTGCAAGACTTTGACTTGTTTGAAGGTACATTTATTTACTCTCTCTTTTCTCAGCCTTTAGGGTAATCTTAATCTGTCTTGACTTCACTTTGGATTTAGTCTTATCTTTTTTTCGTGTATTCACTTCCGTGGTTTTGTATACTGTTGCTTGGTCATCCTTGGTACAGTCTCAGTTGTGATATTATATTAGACAATTATATTAAAACATTAAGTTATTTTGTAACCTTCTGTGTTTATGCACAGCTGCAGGTAAGACCAGCGAGCTTCTGCCCACATCAGAAGAGGCAGATGAGCTGGTGCGCGTGCTACAGGCCATGGGCTCCTACCCAGAATCCCTTGCGTGCCTGAGCGGCATGGGCGACCTGGGTCACCCGGAGGGTGTGGAATCGCGGGCGCTGGCGGGCGGCGTGGTTGACCTCCTGAGCTCGCGCCTCTCCGCCGACACCTTCTCCAGCCTGGAGCTGGACCCCAGCCTCCTCCACCCGACGGACGACGGCTTCCCTCCGTCGCCGCTGTCCCCTCAGCACCCGCTCACGCCCCCGTCCTCAGTGCCCAACGCCACGGTCCTCTCCGACGGCACCTTCGCCCGCAGGCAGTCCTCGCACCTTGCAGCCGACGGGAGCGGCAGCAGTGGCTGCAACGGTGGTGGGGAAGGCGCCGCCTGTCACATGGACTTGCACAGGCTGCAGGACCCCACCGCCGGCCCTTGGAGTGGCCTGCCTCTGAGCCTGGCCGACGGGCCTCCCTTTCACAGCCTGGTCGGCTCGGAGACACTCCTGCTGTCTACGGCGTTATCCACCCCTCCGGCGTCTCTGCCTTCGGGCCCTTGCCAGCCTGCGGCTCCCCTCTCCGCCCTCCCCCAGAGCAGCCTGACCGCCACGCCTGCCCCCTCCGACCTCCTCTTCATCTCCTCCTGCACCTCCTCTGTCTCCACCTCCGCCTCCCTGCCTCAGGACGTCCTCTGCTCCTCCACCCTCCTCAAGCATCCCTCGCCCCAGCTGCTGAGCCACTGTGGGATCCCCAACGACCTCCAGCCGCACCACAGCTCGCCGGCGCCCCCTATGGACCAAGCGTGAAAAAAAACCGCGAAACCCTTCCTCCCTCAGTGCATCAGCCCGATCTTGGCCACAGTGAAAAGACCGTTAGTTACACCACACACACACACAGTATTCAGGGATCATGTTACAGATTATAAGTGTCAGGGGTCTGTCTGGTAACTTTTCATTTTTAGATCATCTCCTCGTTGGTTAGTAAAGTGTCTTTTTTGTCACATGAAGTATATTAGTATATATATATATATATATATATATACACACACACACACACAAAAAGCAATAAAGGCTTCCCTTCAGTATAGTAGTTCCGTTTTGTTTTTGCTCATAGGAAATGGTGGACAACCTTGGATTTTTTAGAAATTAAACATGCATATTTATGAGTATGAATATGAATAGGTTAGTGGTCTGCACATATGGTTTTTATCGACGAGTGAAAACGTGTGGTTATCGGTGGAAAATGTGACTATTTAAAACAAACAAAAAAAAAATATGGAATGTTTTTTTGTCATCTGCGCATTTGGTGGAGAAGGTAATTTGCCCTCAGTTTTGTTTGATGTCGATAAAAAATGGTTGTGGTTTGTGACTGATGGTGTTGTTAACATGCTTTTGGTTGCTGTAGAACTGTGTGGCTAGTGAGTGGCACGGATATTAGTCAGATCCCTCTCATGGCCCTTCTACGTAAAACAGCATCTCCTGGAGTCCCACGTGAGAAACAGCCAAAACATGCATTGGCGTCAGTGTTCCCTGTGCGTGCCCTCAGCCTCTACCTAATCCTGCTTTTAAGATCAAGACAAGGAAGACTGATGGCATTTTTTTCCTCCCTCAGGGATTCTGGAGGCCAAATTTTGGGGATTTTCTCAAAAACAGCTTGAGTGGTTTTAAAGGTATAAGGTAGTTAAAGCTGCTTTTTGCCAACACACGTTATAATAGATGACAAACATGGAGGACGACTCAGATAAATCCTTTAAAATTCCCTTGTATTCATTGAATGTATTGTTATCAACATCACATGAAGCGTCTGATAGTCTAACAAGCTTTTATGAGTCCTTTTTATGTGTTAAAGGTATTTTTATGTATTCAAGATGTTTACATTTTTACTTATATTTTTTCTCTGAACAGATATTGTAATATGTGTGCAATACACATGTACTTTCTGTATAGTGAGAGAATTTATCTTTTCAGTTTTGTTTTTCAATGTGTGAATTAAACTTGCTGTGACCATGGATTGTCCTGTTTTATTTTTGTGTTCGATGGAGATCAAATCATGATGCTTTTTTTTCCGTCAAAATAGGAATATAGAAAATCAGCTGCAGGAATATTATGGGCCGCTCGGGAGATTTGTTAATGGCTTCCTCCGGTGGGGTCTTCTTTTTATGATTGCAGCAGAGGGCGATAGAGGCTAGACGGAATAAGCCAGTAGCCTCAAGTCCCAAAAATTGGGAAAGTTTCACAACAGACCATCTTGCCTGTAGACGAAGATCATATATTGGCCTAGAAATAGATCGGCTTATAGTTTTAGCCTATAAAGGAAAAAGGGGAAAAAAATGGTGTAGGCCTATGCCGCAAAATGCACAACTCGCGCATGCAGTTTTCATCATCTAGTTTTGTCCATGGTGTTCTCCTTGAACCCTTGTCGTGAATTTCAGAACCTTAACATTAGGCCTATATGTGTGGAAGTCACAGAGCTGACCACATACATTTCTACTATTTGGGTTGACAGTATTTTGTATAGCCTAATTAAACTTAAAATGAACATATTTGGCATCTGTAAAGGCAGTGCGTCTTTGACATCGTGTTTATTCCGATTTCAGCGCAAGAGGATTGAGCGCACGCTTTTTCACTTTGGAGCAGACACTGGCGTTACCTAGCAACCACTCCGGTACTGTACCCTCTCGCGCTTAGTGCCTGGCCGAATTCCGCCGTTGCTGTTTCTATTTCTGTGTAGTATCGCAGTCGCCGTCTGCTGAAACATTCATGGCACAGCCGTTTCGCTCGCTGTCTCTCTAACAACGCAATCCCCCAGCTTCAGATTCAAGGTTCGGCGGTTAGACTTTTCTTAGGTTAGAGTCTGGTTATAGTTAGACTTGAAAGTCTGCATGATGCATGCATTAGACTACAGGCTAATCCTTCTTGAGTTCGACATGAGAACATGATAGGCCAGATGTTAATGGCATGATCTGAAATGCTTGACCATGACCTGGTCCATTCTAAGATAACGCTCTTTTCAGAGAGATCCCATAGGCTACAACAGAGTAGTGGTATTTGAGTCAAGTGAATCTTAATGAATGGATGTTTACCAGCATGCCCAGAACTGATGGAGTTGGGAAAAGAATGGTTACAGAGGGCCTTGTGAGGACTGTTGTCAGTAATGGTTTTCTCTCACTTCAGTGATTCCAACCACTTCTGCACTGACGGATTAAAGTAGGCTATATAGGCCTATTAGATCTAAATATTCTTGGTGGTGAAAACATGAATAATCTAATATCCTATTTAAAAAAGGCTGGAGTTGTAGCCATTGTCTCATTCGACTATATAAGGCCCTAATCATGCCTCAGGCCTTAATTTGTCCCTTATTCAACCCTAAGGCTGTAATTTGCCAGTGCCTGTTTTGTGTTAAACCTGGATGCAAAGGACTGAACAACATGTGCAATAGATCCAAGCAAAACTTGCCTTGTGTTGTCTCCAAAGCTTTCCTTTGGCCATGGCATTGGTGTGGTAACCGGTAGCCAGCTGAATCTTTCACCCAAATTGCTTCCTCTGTCTGATTTGACTGGCTCCAGATCCAGTTTTGGCAATAACCAGAATCAGAATGCCAGTGCCAAGTCCTTGGAAAGCTTCCTGGATAGTCTTGGTATGATATTTTGACTTCCATTTCTTCTTTAGGATAAAATGGAAGTGCCAGTGTAAGTTGTGCCAGTGTAAGCTATGCCAGGAAGACTCTAATTCGATGCTACTCATTCATTCATGACTTCTGACCAATCACCAGTCTGCTACACCTGTCTTTATGACTCGGCTGACCTGTCCAGCTGATTTAATTTCCTGCTGTCTTGTTCTGGAAGGATCTGCATGACTGAGGATGGGTCCTATGCTATAGACTCTTACACTGCTAACTTATGTAAAAAGAACTTGCCTGGACACTTTAATCCATGCTAGATTCTTTAACAAAAGGCCAAGCTTTCGGTCATCCGACCATCATCAGGACATAACAAACATGGTGGTCGGTTGGACGGATGACCGAAAGCTTGTGTCGTGGATTTCTATGACTTAAAGGATGCATGTATGGTTTTTTATAAACTTTAATTTTACTGCAATTATTATGAGACTTCAAGGCCTGTACACATCTTAAGCAGACCAGGCCAGGTGTCAAAGAGTGGGGTGAATGAGTGCACAGTGACACTGGGCCTAGACGGTCAAGAGCGAGAGGATGAGGTAATGGAAACTGGAAAAAAACAGAATCAGACAGTTTTGCATATCATTTTTATATATGATATGACAAGGGGTCCCACCAATATCCGTAACCTTGGTGGATGCTGATAGGCCAACAGGTGTCTTTCGAGGGAGGCGAGAAGGCCCAACTTCAAGGTTAAGGAGTATAAAAGATAGGCCGCAGCCATTTTGATTTCAGATCTCATCGGGGGCCGCCATCTGATGACATCTCACTTCACCCTATTGCTTGACACCTGGTCTGAACATTGTTCAGGATTATCACTGCAATATGGTGAATAAAGATTCAGCAGTCTTCAGAGATCTCCTGTCTGTTTTGTCTCCTTCGGACGCCTTGTCCCAGAGTGCTAATTAGTAATAGTCAAGTGATAAATTGCTAGTGGATTCGAAAGTGGACTAGTTTTTCCACGACTAGTTTTTTTTTATTAGCACATAACTTATTCACACAAGTTAGCAATGTAAGAGTCTTTAGCATAGGCCCCGTCCTCAGTCATGCAGATCCTTCCAGAACAAGACAGCAGGAAATTAAATCAGCAGGACAGGTCAGCCGAGTCATTATAAAGACAGTCTTGAAAGACAGGTGACATCCGACCATCATCAGGGCATAACAAACATGGTGGTCAGTTGGTCGGATGACCGAAAGTTTGGCCTTTTATTAAAGAATCTAGCATGGATTAAAGTGTGCAGACAAGTTCTTTTGACATTTCAGTTTTGGTGGGTCTTTAGCACCTTTTATCGTGAGAGTGGGGTACTTTGTTTGATATTGCTAACTTATATAATTGTAAATCCTTTAATGGATTGAAACATTTGTTAACCTTCATTGTTGCCTGAATCTTTCTGGTTGAACTGGACTTATGTGAGGTCTTCAACTGTTAAAACATCTTTGTGTGAGTAACATGATGAGTATTATGTCACTCTGTCAGTTCAACAGTTTATAAACTGTACACCGTTGCTGTGTCAACCATCTGCGTTCCCTGCTTTTGACGCCAACAATATTCTAATGGAACAGTTTGTACACACAGCTGCTGTTTTACTGAGAGTTAAATTAACAGGATTTTTTTTGTCAATAAATGAATCAGTTGTCTCATTATTTCAAAGCACTTGGCTGCTACGGAGCACACTCACATACACCTAAAATACATGGTATTGATTAAAATGAGAAATTCAATTGTGAAATGTGCAAACACTAAATTATTTATTCGTTATAGTGTCATTAAGGATGCATTAACTTGGCACAAATGCAATTAGGGCATGAGGTATGAAATGAATGAAATGATGTGAGCTGCTCTTTTCAACATCTTCCATCTTGGAATAAATTAAAATTGATTGCACCTACTTGCCAACACTGGAAAGAGACTATGATGACAGTAGCTGATACTATTGGATAATTGCAATAATTATTGTTGGTATTATTGTTATCATACACAGTAATTGTTGTTATTATACAGATTCCAAGTACAAAAGTATGTGTACTTCAACAAAATGTTTTATGACACATACTTGTATGTACACTGCTAAAAAATAAGTGAACTCTTACAGGTTTTCACAATTATGAAACCTTCCACCCTTTCCTCCATTCTCAAACAGTATGTCTGACAGTTCTTGCAAAATAAAACAACCGACACAAAAGTTTTACTTGTGCTCAGAACCAAACAATGTCATACAATGTGTGATTGAAGTGTTCCCTTTAACTGTTTGAGCATTATATTTTCTGGCAGATTGCTTGTATTTCTCTCTTCCCACTGAGTGCAGTTAGCGACAAGTGTGGTCAGATTTTTTTTACATAAGAGCTCATCCTCCAGGTTGCACAGTTGGTGGTAGTGTATGCTTACATTTACACACACACACACACACACACACACACATATACATATGCACACATCGTCAGTCTAATTAGTCTCCTGCTGTTAAAAGTTCAGGACGGAGTCCTGTGGTGAGCTAACGTGCTTTAATATGTCTTAAGGGATTCTCACTGCTGGACTCATTAAATAAAATGATCGGAATGAGGCAGGGCTGCCATGCATGCTGTCCTGGCAGGACTATTATTCAGTGCTCAGAGGGAAAGAGAGAGAGAGAGAGAGAGAAAGCATATCTAAATATAATCGTGTCATTGAGGTCT
The DNA here is from genome assembly GCF_017589495.1 of Alosa alosa. Taxonomy (NCBI): domain Eukaryota; kingdom Metazoa; phylum Chordata; class Actinopteri; order Clupeiformes; family Clupeidae; genus Alosa; species Alosa alosa. The sequence goes on from NC_063205.1 coordinate 19,240,260, forward strand.
CACACGCTTTACACAGGTTATGAGTCTTCATTGTCTTCTTCCCTAAGGAAACTTGGAGCACTGATCTAATGGCACTCAGTGATGAAACATATGAAATGTATTTGTTATTAGTGGGTGACTAATTAAAACATATATCTCACATTTTATTAAAAGTCCGCAGCACATCTTTTGTGTTTTCCAATTTGGGTTCCTACAGGGAGACCAGGTTGGTATGCCAATCTAAATGAAGGGTTTGTGTCCCTGTGGGGCTCTCACCCACAACCCTTTCCTTTACCTTTGCTCGATTCATGTCAAATCTCAACCAGTCTGAGTTTGTATTCAGGAGCCTCTTCCACACCCCTTACCTGTGTGGTTGATAGCATGCCAAGTGTGAATGTTGATTAGTGTGAAGGGCAATGGAATATTTATTTTAAAGGCCCCCACATATGAACTGCAGTTCTGTCTTGCCTCTGTCACTCTCTGGGGATTCAAGTTCAAGCTGGGTTCTACAGTTCTGTTAGACATATTCATGCTATGATGTTATATAAATGGAATTAAATTATGGGAAGTTCAGAATCCTTGCCGTTGAGATACCCTGGAAAGCACAAAACATCTTTGACTATATAACTGAAAAAGAAAATCACTAAATATGTATGGTATGTTCACAGATGATGATATAACTGCTGATGATAACACTACTGGTCAAAAGTTTGGGGTCACTTATACATTTCCATTCCACTCCATTACAGACAGAATATCAGCTGAGATCAGTTGTATTGTTTTTTTTTTTTTTTTTTTAAATCAGGGCAGTAGTTTTTAGATTACATTATGTGCTTACATAATTGCAAAAGGGTTTTTGACTGTTGTAGAAAGAAATGGCTGATATTTAATGCAATATCTACATGGCCCATTATCAGCAACCATTAATTGTTCGAAAGGTACATTCTGTTTACTAATCTGATTTTAAAAGGCTTTAGAAAACATTGGAGAAACCTTTTGCAATTATGTAAGCACATAGTGTAATCTGAAAACTGCTGCCCTGATTAAAAAAACAATGCAATTCAAGTGACCCCAAACTTTTGACCGGTAGTGTATAACAGTGGACAATAGTATGCAGTAAAATACAGTGCAGTTAACTTACACATCTTTAGCATCCAAAATAAAAAATCATACTACAATTAATTAGGAAAATAGGCCTATTCAGATCTTAAACGTTCTCTCCTTGCTGAAAATGCAGTTCAAGCCCTGGCCGTGGCGCAACTGGCTGGGGCACTTGCACCGTACTCCGGCAACCCGGGTTCGATTCCCACCCCGTGGTCCTTTCTGGATCCCACCCCGACTCTCTCTCTCCCACTTGCTTTCTGTCATTCTCCACTGTCCTGTCATTAAAAGGCAAAAAAAAAAAAATGCAGTTAATTTAGTACAAGATGGCTTATTGGGTAACATTATTGAGAATGTAGTGATATGCCTTTGATAAATTACAGCATCAATCATGTCATGTCATTGTATTTGACACAAAATATCAAGATGAGTTGATCAGCTCATGTCTCAACCCATGATTTTGGTATAGCTGGATTCTTCGGGTGTTCAAATCAAATGTTCAGAAATAAGCCATTTTAATGAGCTCTAAATTTCAGTATCTTCAATATGTCTGCCAATTAAAATGAAAGTCTTGTTTTTTGTGTATAAGTTATGCATCACATTGATGAGGTCTGAGGGTGATGAACCTAATGAATGTCTTTGTTTGAAAATAAATCAATGTAAGGCAGATGAGTCATTTAAATATAAAAATGTTCACATGAGAGATTAAAAGAGACAGTGGGCATCAAGAGAAGAATATGGTTTACATAGCATTCACAGTACTAAAGTGCTCAGCGTTCCAGTGATTTTCAGACTCAATGACTGTCCTAAGCATTTCCATCCATTTTTTTCAAGTTTCAGCTTCGTGTGCCAAGTCTTTTTTCCTCCAAAACATGTTTGCTTTCTTTTTCATAACAACGTCACGCCGAGTGTCACCGTGCCCAAACCGCCTGGACACAGTGACACGAAGGCTGTGGCAGATTGAGCCGTGGAGCAGGATCGGAGCTAAAGAGATCCTGGCACAAATAAACCCTCTGATCTCCACCTCGGCTTCACAAAAGCCCACAGCCAGCAAACCTGTCAATCATCCACATGGCAGAGTTCAAAGAGCAGAATCACACAACTTTTATTTCTGAAAAGGAAGACTTCGACCAATACTGATGAACACATCCAATACAGACAGCACCTGACAGAGTAGCCTCTGTCTTATGCCATAGACAGGGGCGAAAAAAGGATCCTCTATAAAGACATTTATAACACATGTATACCAGAGCTATAATATTATTATAAAGATTATTGTTTGTGTCATAATAAGAGTGTGTAGTAATAGGTGAAACTTTGCTGACCTAGGATACAGTTGAGCCACAGAGTTTTGTGCCTGATAATCTCAGTGAGAATTTATTTATATGTAAGTCGCAGTGCAGTTCTTAAAAAGCATCGCAGAGAGGTATTAAAAAGAAATGCAAAATAACATAAAACGCTCCTGTTAATATAGCTCAATTGTTATTGCTTCCGTTTTTCAAAACACATATGCGGCAGAAAGCTGTAATGGATAAGATTATGTTCTACGTACATCAAATAGATTAACACTCTTCAACCTCCCACCAATTGAGTAAATCAACTCAAACAGACAATCCCTGTGACTCAGTGGAGCTGTGACTCCAAAACACAAACAAAGCTAAAAACACCTTTGAGTGAACAGTGAATTGCACCCACTTGACAAAGTTAAGGCGTATTATTTGAGTCTGTATGAGCTGTTATCTTTAAATATTACTTTACTACACATGCATGAAAATTACCACAGGTGACTAAATATTTATATAACACAAACATAATATATGTGCCCTTGTAAATGGAATATGTTTTTGTTGAAGTTATCTGACTGATTTTTTATATTTCCTAAAGAGATTTATTATAAATATGTTATACGTATTATTCACATGCTCTATGTGGTTCAAACATGCCAACATGTTTAAAATGAATTAGCTGCTAAAAGGTTATTTGTTCATAAATCCTGTGATGAATATAAAGTCAGTGGTAACGTTATTCACGTTCGTAAATGCCGAGGAAGTGAATGCAGGAGGGATGTTAACAGGTTTGAGTTCATACAAGAGTAGTCTCACGGAGCCAGACGTGACTGACTTCTGTACCTCCCCTGAGTGCACATCTAGGGTTCATTTTTGGTATTGGTTGGGAGGAAAAATAAGACAAGGTTGAGACGACCAAGTTGAAGAGCACCATTTAGCCTTTCATATTAGTGTCTGAATCAACGTAAATGCCCGTGATTACAAGAGGTGTTGAAGAGGTGTTGGTTTAGAGATTTCAAATCCTCCTTACCATCATTAACCATGTAATATTTTTCACCCACATTTGAGCCAAAACGGTTTGTCCCTTGGTGTGTACTGTAACAGGTTGGACTACGTGAGACTACTGCTGGATATTGTTCATTTCAGGCTTAAACCTGTGAATCGCTCCGAGTTCATCTTCCGCAATTTGGGCGGCAGGTTCCCGTCTAGCCGTCCACCTATGCCTCCCCCTCCCCCAGCCAATCTCTGCAGCTTCGGGGGCAAGTCCGAGACCGATTGGCTCATGGAGTCGCAGGCCCCGCCCCCTGCCCTGCTGATCTTGGGCGTGGGCCTCTCCTCGGCCAGCGGCGAGCTGACGGCATGCAGGCGCTCCTCGGCCACGCCGGGCGCCGAGCTGATCCGCTGAAGCTTGACCGGCAGTTCGCCCAGGTTGTACGTGATCTCTGAGCTCATGCGCAGCAGCTTCCGGGGCATTCCGTCCAGCGCACGCCCCCCCCCGGCGCTACCGATAGGTAGCGAGCCGTCCCCCCCTCGCCCAGTCAGCCTCTGCAGCTTGGACGGCAGCTTGGTGGCGTTGCTCGCTGCGATGGGTGCTGGTGGCAGGTTGGTGGAGCCGCTCTCCGACTCCCCCTGCTGGTCGGAACCCTCCAGTGTGATGCTGCCAGCCTCGCCTCCGCCTCCACCTCCTCCACCTCCACCTCCACCTCCACCACCACCACCCGCACTGTGGCAGAGGGAAGGCGCAGTCAATGGGGAGGACAGCAGGAGGCTCTCCTCCTGCTCCTTGACGCTATGGGGAGGCGTTGGCACCTCGAAGGTGCCGTGGAACTGCGAGTAGTCCACCTTGAAGAAGCCCTCCTCCAGGGAGATGACCGGGAAGAAGCGATGACCCCACAGCACCTCGTCCTCCGTGTAGGACGTCCGTGCCTGGCACGTCATGCCTGAAGCAAGGAAAAAAGATAAGGCACAACAAAACAAAAACACAACACATGCATGAATAGCATTTTCAAGCAAATGACGAGACTCTTCTTGGAGACCCGTACTCAGGATGAGTGGATCTTACCCTTCAGCCAGACCAGAGATGGGACAGACAGGAAACACAAAAAACATGACCTTAAAATTCTCCAAATATATTTATAATCATCTTAACATTCTGTGAAAATGTTTACCCACATACATATAATTCATTGTATTTTAATGGGCTCTTTGTGCCAAATTACATTTTGTGGAGTTTGTGGAAACAAATAGCATAACACAGAGCATAGAATATAGCATAGGGAAAGCAGATGTCAGAGAAAGCTTGCTGCCTAGAAATTCTTGAACCCTTCTCTGCCCTCTACTCTGTCTTTCCAATTATCCTGACTTCGGGTTGATGATCTGCCATCTTAATTCCATCTAAATTCTTTAACCAAACGGAGAGAGCTGGGGTCATCCTGAGCCATGACCTCATAATGATTTGCTCTACAGGGATTTCTGACAGGGAACCTCTGTCTGCATTTTGACAGAACATCCTTCACATCTCCTTAACGTGAATTAATTTGGAAGAGACCATGGAAAATTAAACTTGGCCGAATCCTAAATACAGGGTGTAAATACAAGACAGATGAGTGCTTCTGCTCCAAAGGAAAAAAAACATGTTGCTATAGAGAAAAATGTACCAACTAAATAGTACTGTCATTCATAAATGTCCTTCATGTCCATCATAAAGCCAGTACAACCCATTTTGCCATGGCAAGGTACACATAAATAATAACAAATCCAAGCAAACATATTCACCGTATTTCAAATCAACATGTGCTTTGTCACTGCAACAAAACCACACTGACCATGACCACACTGTACACAAGGCACTTAGCCACCACCATCACGGTAATAACTACCTTGTGTGCTATCCTCCTATTCACTTACATATCCTCTTGCTGTGTATATCATTATCCACAAGACATGCACTTATATCAGCACAGTTGCATATGTTCTAGAATTCTAGATAGTCATAAAGAGCATCATCACAAACGTGTGCTTGATAACAAATATTATGTATGGACCCTTTCAAGAGAGTTCCATTATCAGCATCATAGTTGGCCCCACAAGACTTCCTTTTTAACATTCCATATGTTATCTTAATGCAGAGGAAGTACAAGGATACAAGGATACAAGGATACAAGGAAGTTTATTGTCACATGCATATAGTTACTGGAAGTAAGAAATGCAGTGAAATTATGTCTGGTGTCAGCCTATTTGTGCATTAATGGGGGTAAAAGTGCAGTAGAAGAGGGGTTTAGTAGATTAAGTGGCAAGGGCTGCATAAAAAAGGTGGGGGAGGATTGTAGATTGGGGCCCAAATATAACGTTCAAGCATTGTTTTTGTTTTTATTGTTAAAAGGGTCTATAGGAACGGCACGAGGGCCGGGGAGGTGTGACAAAGGCAAAGTGCTACTTATTCCAACAAATCACTCAAAGCGTGGCGAGAAAATGACATTCCTCCAGCTCCAAGAAGGAAACCTCCTCTTAAGTGCAGCAGAGTTGATGTGACTCATCAGCATATTTGCATTATTGAGATCAGGGAGGCAAAAAAAAGAGAAAAGAACACAAGTCAATGCAAAAACACACAAACACAGACACACACACACACACACACACACACACACACAAATACACACACACACACACACACGCCAGCACAAGGAGAACCATTACTGTCGAGGAACACCCACGGCGGCAGCTGTTCACGCTCCATTTGGTTTCATCAAAACAAGGAGCTTCTTCTCCAGAAAAGTCATCAGGGTGTGTGAGTGTGAGCACCCAGGCCAAACAACCTGCCTCCTCGCTGCTTACTTAAGACAGCACATTTGGCCACTTCCTAAAAAGCCATCCTGAAACAGGATGATTTCTAGAACACATCTATTATGCTCACATACCGATATCTCCCGGGGAATAGATAACAAATAAAAAAAAAGAAAACAACCCTACAAACAGCCAAGCAGGAGTTGGGGGCAGTGGTGCTGGTGACTGAGGTGTAGGTGTGTGTGTGTGTGTGTGTGTGTGTGTGTGTGTGTGTGTGTGTGTGGTTGGGGAGGCGTTTGTAGTGCTGTGTTAAGATGAGCTGCACACACTGTTCGAACAGAGTTGGATCATACACCTCATACGGCACATGCACACACACACACACACACGCGAAAAAAGCACATACACACACACACACACACACACACACACAGTAGCACATACACACACACACACATACACACACACACACACACACACACACACACACACACACACACACACACACACACACACACACACATACACACAAGCACACAGTAGCACATAAACACACACACACACACATACACACACACACACACACACACACACACACACACCACAGTAGCACATACACACACACACACATACACACCCGCACACAGTAGCACATACACACACACACACACACACACACACACACACACACACACACACACACACACACACACACACACACACACACACACACACACACACACACACACACATGCACACAGTAGCACATACACACACGCACACACACACACACACTTACACACACACACACACATGCACACAGTAGCACATACACATCGAAGTCACATACATCCTTTATTTATTTCTCTGTATCTCTGACACACATACTGTATGTAACATCCCCCACGCACAGCTCCTGATCCTCAACTGCGCTTTCTTCGCCTGATATGAAACTCCACAGCTTTCTCACCACTACCTCTATGCCGTTGGTAGAATTGAGTGAGGAAAGCTGTACGGTGTTTAGGGATCAATCAAAATACCTTGGATTTTGTGAAGACACGATGTGATATGCAGGTCCATTTGCTCTTGGGTTATTCTAAGCATGGACAAGCCGTGCACAGGAGGTGTCGTGCTGCTGTAAGGTGTCATAAAAGCGCCTCTTATCCTTGGCAAAACTGCTGGGGATATGCTGTTCCTGGAGCTGCTATCTAAATTCCACAGAACACTGTGGAACAAGCACACACGTTAGAGTACTCTCTAATAATACTCTCTCACAAACACACACACACACACACACAAACACACACACACATACACACAAAACATACATACATACATACATTCTCATATGTGCGTGCGCACACACACACACACACACACACACACACACACACACACACACACACACACACACACACACACACACACACACACAGCATGAAGGACCCACAATAGTGACTGTTATTATTCAGCGTATGAAATATTAAACAGTCTCCCTGTTGTGGCTGACGAGAACAGTGAGCAAGAGACGTGGAGACAAGC